>NC_081534.1:1172500-1357500 GCF_030273125.1 Centropristis striata
CTTTTAGCTTTTATTTTCTGTGTATCTGAGTATAGTGTAGTATAGTGAGACTCATGAACAGAGCGTACCTGGAAGGTTCTCCTGTCTCCGTCTCCTGAGCTTGTTTCTAAAGTTCTGATATCTTTGCTGCCGTTCGGCTGATCCTCCATGTTTTCCCTTTCTCCTGCTGAGACAGAGAGGATATGAAGTATATATATTAAATGTGAGGGTTTGGAAGAAGTAATGACATGAACAACGGATATAATGTGAAGTGGATTAGAACCATTTCCCAGTGCATTACCTTGTTCTGACCAGTCCCCTGAACCAGAACCAGAACCTTCCAGATCATCGGATCCCTCCTGGTCTTCAGGAGGACCAGCATGCTAATTTCATAAAGAAAAAACAGGATGAGAATATTTAAAGATGCAGACCACAAAAATACTGTTTCCTGTCTTATTATCAGACGTATGAAAACAGACAAGAGGTGAAGGAATATTACATTTATACTTCAACTAATAGGATCTTTTTGTTTATTATTTTCTTGCATTTGAACACACTTTTTTAATGTCTTATATTCCAATTTATTTTTAAATTATTTTATTATCAAATCTAGTAGTAAAGATATTTTTTACATTGTTCTTATAATTTTCATATATATTGTTGTCATGTATTGTAGTATACATATTTGTAATTATTTCGTATTTATATTTATATATATTACTGTAATATACATATTTTTAATAATAATAATAATTTTTAATAAGACTAAAATATAACATTACTTTATAATATTATGTCTAAAATACGCAAATCTTTGAATAAAGTTGTTAAACACTTTTAAATACACTTATAACAAAATCAATTTTAAACTGTTTATTCACTGAAAACAAAATATAAAAGCTGAAAGAAGACAACAGCATTGTTGTTACTGCACTCTGTTTCTGCATTACTATATGAACCTTTTACAGTAATGCATTAGCAACGGTTTTGGGGTCAAAGGTCAAATAAATCGTCATGATTTTTGAGCATAAAAATGACATCATCAGTACACGTAGAAATGTAGAAATAAGTGTCATATCGCTCACCTACCTATAACACATTTTGCTGGCCAGTTAAAACATGTTAAAAAAACTTTAAAGCAGTTTTTCTCAGTTTTACCTTTTGAAGTTACTGCAGTTTGACTTTGTAGGGCAGTGTAGTTATATATAACATGATTTTACTGAAGTTTTTGAAGAGACTTTTTTGAATTTTGCAGTGTGCATTCAGCATTTCAATGCATTTTTTTCTAAAAGCTGAAAGAAGACAACAACATTGTTGTTACTGCACTCTGTTTTTACATTACTATTAGAACCTTTTACAGTAATGCATTAGCAACGGTTTTTGGGGTCAAAGGTCAAATAAATCATCATGATTTTTGAGCATAAAAATGACATCATCAATACATGTAGAAATAAGTGTCATAACACATTTGGCTGGCCAGTTAAAACACGTTAAAAACTACTTTAAAGCAGTTTTTCTCAGTTTTACCTCTTACATTACTGCAGTTAGACTTTGGTTCAATAAACATTTCTGAAACCCATAAAGCTCTTTTCCTGAAGAGGACAATAAGGAAATGATTAATCATGTCTTGAGTACAAAGTCCCACTGAAGTAACACAACATCACAAAAACACTGTGGCTCACAAAGCCAGAACTCTACTGTTATATTATCCCCAATAAAGTGTAATGAGTAGAGATTATAGCTTGAATTAAATGGTAAAGTCACTCCACCCATTTGGAGAGCAGTAAAGGTGAAAGAACACATTAAACACTGTCACGTATTTACAGTTTCAGTATCTGTAGCAGCTCAACATCATGTTAAAAATCTCTGTCTACTAACCATTGAAATACTATTTTTAAAGCTACACTGTAAAAAAAAATGTTGTTTTTACGGTAAAAAAACAGTAGCTGTGGTTGCCAGAACTTTACCGTAATAAATACGGTTTTCTAATATTACGGTAAAAGGATATTAGCATTATTATTGCCCTTACTAGGGTTTGTCATATTTAGTTATTTTGTAATGTTCGTTATTCTTTTCTCATATAAAGAAAGATTGGCCTATTTTATTTCATAGACTGTTTTTATTAACCAGTTACCATTTAAGGTCCTTTTTTTGGAGAATTGGTGGTTGTGTTTAGGGGGAGATAGCAGGACAACAACATAATAGAAGTGGTGACATCATCTGAAGCTGTAACCTGAAGATTAATTTGATGCGTGTAAAGTTGTTCTGGTCAAAAATATCTAATAAATTGAGTTATATTAATGTTATGAACCCCTTATACACCTAAATAGGTTTAAATAAATAAATAAATAAATACATGAGTCCCTTTGAAGTCCATTTCCATGTTTGACTATGTCCCATAAGTTGTTGCAACAATTTTTGGGTTGATACCATTTGTTTCACACATTTGGTGCTGAATTATGCATTTTTTTCATATCAAGAATGGATTAAAATGGTCTAAAAGACCCATCATAATATAATATCAATATAGCAAGACCTTTGTAACAATATAGAAGAATCTATGCTGTGATTTGGGTTCAAAAACTTTGGTCATTTTGGAGATTTCTGTATTTTCAGTGACTGGATGACAAGCACTTCTGTTCTACGTTGGAATTTTAAAAGGTTAAAATATTATTTTATTTAAATGTGCATTTATGGAGCTTTGATTTTTTTTAAAAAGGTTCTCCTGTTGTTATACAGTATTTATGTTCACTAAAATAAACAGTTTCAATAAAACTACTTGTGACATGTCATATTTGACTTTGACTGAACATTTATTATTATTATTATTATTATTATTATTTGCTGTCACTTAAAGATAAAAAATATCGGGATATATATCATATATCGATATTCAGCCTAAATATATCAGGATATGATTTTGTGGTCCATATCTCCCAGCCCTAAGCTGGAGGAGATTTTTCTTTAAGAGAATTCTATTTTTGACTACATGATTTAATTTTAATTAAATTAATTTAATTTATGGAACAAATTGGAGAAAGACTTGAAAACTTGCAATACCATTAACTTATTCAAAAAATGACTTAAAAATAGGATGATTAATTGATATAAGTTAGAGTAATGAGTAATAAGCTTCTTTCTTTTCTCTCTTTTGTGACTGCTTATTCCTTTTGTTGATAAATAACAGATTGTACATTTCTAATTTTTAAATTAACTTGAGTTGTAACATGGTAATAAGGCGTAATAAGCTGCTTCAGCCTTTTCGGTCCAAATGTCTATTATCAATTTTCTCTCTCTGTTTACATGTTGTTTACTTTGATCAATGTTTTTTTTCTGGTTTGTTTTGATGACATGTATTGACTGAAATAAACAGATACAAAACGTGTCAAATTAATAATAAAATGGTCAATTTATAACGATGAACAATGGAACAATTCTAACCTTTTTTTTTTTTTCAAACAATATCTCATTGTACACAAAAGGAACCCAGAATGTTACATTGTATAATAGTTTAACTCTCTGGAGTCTTATTGGGCTATTTTGTCCATTTTTGAATCCTTTTCATGTCTTTGTAAGTCATTGTGTGTCTTTTTTTTTGGTAATTTTGTGTCTGGTGTTGTGTCTTTTTTTAGTTATTTTGTGTCTTTTTTTTTGTCATTTTGTGTCTTTTTTGTCATTGGTGTCATTTATGTGTCTTTTAAGTGTCTGTTTTAGTTATTTTGTGTCTTTTTTTGGTCTTTTTTGGTAATTTTTGTGCCTTCTGTGGGGGTTTTTTTTGGTTATTCTGTCTTCTCATTTTGTGTCTTTTTGGCCATTTTGTGTCTTTTTCAACGCATTCAAAGATTTTGAATGCTTAAATACCATCTTTGCCATTTTTTCATGTGCTAATGTGCCCCTCTGATTAAACACTGGCCCCTCCTTGGCCCCCACAGTAAAACTGGTCTAGAACCACCACTGATTTTAAAGGATTTTAAAGGATTTTAAAGGATTTTAAAGCGATCCTGACTTGCCCGTCTTCCCCTGAGACAGGTTTGTTTAATGTCAACAAGTCCTCACAACCATAAGGACACATGTGTTATTGTTGCTACGCTCTCATAGAGACACACCAGTGTTGAGTAAATAAGCATCCATCTATCAGTGGCAGCAGGTCAAACAGCTTCATTCCTTCAGTGTACTACACTGCAAAAAAGCCAACTTGTATTTTTTGGCCTAAAACAGTGATTTAAGTTGGTAAAACTTGGAAATATAAATGATTGACATTTAGGGCAATAATGTAAGTTAGCACAACAAAGGAAGCCAGTTGTCTGCTCAAAAACAAGTTGGTGAGTTGTTGTTACTTATATCTTTAAGTTGGGGTTCACAACAAGGGACAATAGTTCTGATAACTCTTATTTCTTTGTTGGGAAATTCGGTCATTAGCGAAAGCTAACGGCTAACTGATGCTAGCAGCTAACTGATGCTAGCGGCTAACTGATGCTAGCAGCTAACTGATGCTATAGCGGCGCTGCTTGTTACAGCTACAAGAGTAGCCATTAGCGTATCAATGCTAACTCTAAATTGTGGTCACAACATTAGCTGACATTTCATAGTGACGTTACAATCGTGCCAATTCAGCACATTGCAGAAGTTAGCAGAAGTAAGGATTAAAAGTTATTACAATGTAAAATTATAAGTTAGTACAACTTACAGTTGAGTTGACAAAAATCTGAATTCAGAGTTGAGCAAACTCAAAAACAAAACTTAGAATATTTAGTTTAATTGTCCAACTTATAATTTTATCGAAGTTTGTTGCCTTGAAATTTTGAGTTCACCCAACTTTTCTTTTTTTACAGTGTAGTCACAGTTTTCATTTTCCTGAATCACTGTAAACTGCATATATTTCTTTATGAAAGATTGTTTTTTTGACCTCTGTAGCCTACAGGGTGAGTTATTGATGCAATGATTGGGAGGAGATGGATAGGATGAATAATGGTGAATAATAGTTTACTGCTGATGACTCAAACCTGAAATAAATAGAACGATGTGAGCAGTCAGACTGTCAGATCCCTCACACACACACACACACACACATACACAGCTGCTGTTCCTCTGTTTGCTGTCTAAAAGATTCAATCCTCCACATTAACTGGTTTCTCTTTGTGTCAACTCATAATATCTGTGTGTGTCTGTGTATATGTGTATATTTGTCTGTGTGTGTGTGTGTGTGTGTGTGTGTGTGTGTATGTCTGTCTGTGTCTTTGTCTATGTGTGTGTGTGTGTGTGTGTATGTATGTCTGTCTGTGTCTTTGTGTATGTGTGTGTGTGTGTGTGCGTGTGTGTGTGTGTGTGTGTGTGTGTATGTCTGTCTGTGCCTTTGTCAATGTGTGTGTGTGTGTGTGTGTGTGTCTGTGCGTGTCTGTGTGTGTTTGTGTGTGTGTGTGTGTGTGTGTGTCTGTGCGTGTCTGTGTGTGTTTGTGTGTGTGTGTGTGTGTGTGTGTCTGTGCCTTTGTCTGTTTGTCTGTCTTTGTGTTTCTCTACATTTTTTAAATTATTTTCACCTTTTTATCTATCTGTATTACTTTTTATTGTTATTATTATTTACTTTTTAAATTTGAGGTGTGCTCTGACAGCTGATATAATTATGCATCCAAGGAAAATCCTTGGAAAAAAAATTATTTTGAAAGAAAGAATAATTGATCTACACTATCAATCAATATGTGCTGTGAGTGAGTCTGAGTGTGTGTGTGTGTGTGTACGTGTCTATGTGCGTGTGTGTACGTGTAGATGTGTATGTGGGGACGGGAGGGGTGGGTTTTGTCGTTTTAATCGTCTGTTTTTATTTGTATTTTTTGTAAAACACTTTTTGTTTGATTTCTATGTATGAAAAGCGCAATATAAACAAAGTTTGATTGATTGATTGATTGATTGATTGATTGATTGATTGATATGTTTGGTGTTTCTTAGGGCTACAGTAAAATAAATGAAATAGAGGAACAATAAAAAAAAAAAAATCTGTAAAATGCAATTGTTGTTTTCTGCCATAATATTATAAAGAGTTTCTAGTGAAACTCTGAGGTGACAAATGGAAAACCCACATCATGGTTAGTGACGTCTTCTGCTGAAACCTTTTTTTTTTTTTTTTTGTTAGTTTGTTTTTTACAGTTTATCGCTGAAACACATTTTAATTATATTTCTCTCTAATTATCTGCGTATAATATCTTATCTGAAGTTTAAAGCGCAGTTTAAATTCCTGTGACACCAACTAATATCTAACACTAAGTGTTAAAAATATCATTATATAATAAAAATAAGACGCGAATAACCAAATGAGCGCGTCCAGATTCGACAATTTCAATTAAATGTATAGTAACTAGGAGATAAAACATAAAAAATAAACTTTTTTTGAATAAATCTCAAGCCCGAACAAACAATAAGATGGTAAAAAACAAGCAGCAGCCTAAAATAACCACAGACTGACAGACAGGAAGTGAGAAAGGTGAGCACGAGACTGATAGACGTGACGTCTATCAGTTAAAAATAAAGTTTGTATAAAAGATAAAAAGACTGACCAGCATGTAGTTATGAGGTATTAATCCCAGAGATAAACAGAATAAAAGCAGCCAGGCTGGTAATGATGATGGGCCCATGTTGCGGCTCAGCTGGTCTTTGGTTTATTTGGTGCTCTTCCTCCTCGAGCCTCTCCCGGGCTGCTCAGGCCACGCCCACAAATAAAACCACCAATAATCCACCGTGACCTTTAGCGCGTAACACCTGGTTACCTGGATACACGTCACACACCCACACAACACACGTCACGTGGAAGAGGCGAATGTTTTTACACAGGGATAATTTATTTTTAATCTCTTTTTATCACTCCATAAATCAGAAAATATTGTCAACAGCAATAATAAAAAAAGAAGGGAATCAAATGTTTTATTTAAATCACGTTATAAATGATATATGCACACACCCCTCTGCAGAAAAACCTTCAGAATATACACTCACTGATTTTTTTGTCTTATGAGACATAATTGAGCATAAGAATCCTACAGGCTGCTGCCCCACAAAGACTAACTGCAGTCAATACATTTTTGGTTGAAATTGAGTTATAATTAAAAATTAACTCCTTCATGTCTGTTTTATCTTGTGACAAAGTTTAGATTTCAATTTTGCTTTATTTCAGAGAAATAATGATATAAAAAAAATGCAAACTACAAAATCCAACTCAAAACCAAAGCTGACATATATATATATATATATATATATATATATATATATATATATATATATATATATATATTCTTCATTGTGTTGAATAGTGAAGACAAGAATAATAGACAGTGATGTAAAGCATCTATGGGTTTATGGATTCAGCTCTGAGTGTAGAGAAGTGGCTCATCATTGGTTCAACTAATGCTTCACACAGAGCTTCACCTGAGAGGAATTGTTCAATTTAGGAGACATTTTTAGGAAAAAAAAAAAGTTAAAAAAAAAAAAAAGGATAGAATTTGCTTGCCAGATTTTGACAACTAGTTCAACATTTTTGTATGTAATGACTCAAGCAATGAAATGAGGACTATTAGTTTTATATGGAATGACTATTCAGCATTCACAGGTATAGTTAATTAACCCTTTATCGGGCGAAGAACTATATTTGGTAACTTCAGTGGATATCAAAATGGGCTCCCCATGTCTCTCTGTTTGGTCGTAGAACCACATGGACTTGTACGAGGAGAACTTGACTATGACGCAAATTTACTAGATTAAAGTGCCAAATCTACAAGAAAATTTTTTTGCAGATTTAAGAGATTTAAAGTGGCAAATCTGCTCGAAAAAAGTTGCAGATTCACGAGACAAAAGTGGGGAAAAAAAGAACTATTATCGCAGATTCACCACTTTAAATCTCGTAAATCTGCACATTTTTTATCGTAGATTTGACACCTTAATCTCGTAACCTTTTTTTCTCAAAATATTACCCCCCGCCCCCGGGTCTGTATGTTTTTTTATACATTCTGGCTGTATGTAATATTCTCCAATATTCTCTAGGGTTGAAACTAGGAACTTGCAAGTATTTCAATGAGTGCCCTATTGTGGGTTAAGACTGACAATGATAATGTTATAAAGCAGCAGAGAGTTGTATGAAAGCACTTGATGACTGTCCAAAAGCATTTATAATGTGTTGTAAGGAGAAACTGTTACTATGATGAGCACTAATGACCAGTGGTGGAAAGTAACTAAGTACATTTACTCAAGTACTGTACTTAAGTACAATTTTGAGGTACTTTTACTTTACTTGAGTGCTTCTATTTTTATCTAAATGTATAATTGTACTTCACTACATTTTGAGGCAAATATTGTACTTTTTACTCCACTACATTTAGCTGACAGCTTTAGTTACTTTACAGGTCGAGATTCAACATAAAACATATGATCAATTTAAGGTGATTAGACTTTTTTATTTTATCAAATATAACAGTATATTAAATACTTAAATGAGCCATATCTTTACAAAATTAAAACCCTGCTTACATAAAATCATCAATACAAATAATGTAATAATATATTTAGAATATATAAAACAATCTGAGTGGGTCCATTCTGCATAACAAGTACTTTTACTTTTGATACTTTAAGTACATTTTGATGCTGATACTTTTGTACTTTTACTTCAGTAAGTTTTGAATGCAGGACTTTTACTTGTAGTGGAGTAATTTCAAAGTGTGGTAGTGGTACTTTTACTGAAGTACGGAGGTTGAACTAACTGTTGTGCAAATGTTAGTGATGTGAGAAATGCACCAAAAGCTAAAAAAATATATTTTTCGGAGCGTTTCCTGTTTGAAAATGAAAACAAGTTAAAAACCGCTTTTAAAAAAAATCGATCAAAGATGAGAAAAACCACAACAATGCGGGTCAAATGTTAGAAGAACAGTTTAATCATACATAGTCACAATTCTGCTTCCAAAAATGAGTTTGTTTTCTTCATCTAACATCTGGAAATGTACATAAGGCCACCTGAAAATGTACATGACTTTGACAGTGTGACAAAACTCATATGTTCATATTTATATAATTGACAATATTTTACATTGCTTTTGCTTACAAGGTAGAAGCTGTTCCAAAATACAGCACTCTTCTGTACAAAAATAATTCTTGTCATATCCTGTGAAGTTTCCATGGTAGCAGAGAGGACTAAATGCAGCCTCAGTTTTAGTACAGAGTGTATTATTATTATTTTTCTTCTTCTTCTTTTTAAACTGTCACACTTCAGAAAGACTATCAACAGTGGATGTTACAGCTTCAGTACAAATAGAGGCTGGCCTTTCCCATAACAGATTAAAAACAAAAAACCATGCCAGATTGTGAAGCCATAAAGTTTTTTTTTCTTCCTTTAAAATAACACTTGATCAAATAAAACTGTATACATTATATTCAAGGGGAAAGGAGTGATGAATATACACACATCAAAATGCACATTTTTGCCTTTTTCTCCCCAAAAAGTGTAAAAGACATCCCATTTACAGCATAAACGTTTACAAATGTACAACTGTACAGACGAAATAAAAGCATCACTACAAATTTAGAGCAAGGCCTGTCAAACACCACGACTAGACGGTTTTTTTTTTTCAATTCAACTAATAATCTTACACTTATTAACTGCACATATACTACATGTATTCTACAATTATTCATATGAAGCAAAGAAGCCATCACTACGAGCGTTACAGGTGAATTGTTTAGCTTCCGACGGCCCCACCGGCCTCCACCGACCACTTGCATCCCCATCCAAAAGAAATAGATTTAAAAAACAAAAACAGAACCATTAAAAAAAGAAAGAAAAAAAAAAAAAAGGTTCTTTCTGCATCCCTTTCTCCAGCTCATCCCTCTACGTCTAGTTCATGTCACCTCAGATGTACAAAAAACTGGGACGAGCGCCACTTCACGACTTAATTATTTTATTTTTTTTTGGACTACTCTGACCTTCAGGCGGTGGTGGGGGTCCCATCGTCGCTTCAAGCCCCCCTAAAACCCCAAAAAAGCAACAATTTACTCATACATAAAGATGCTATACACCGCTAAGCTACTTCTACGCAAGAGATGATTATTCAGTACATAAAGATACCGTTTCTAGGGCAGTGTTCATCTCAAAGTACAAGACAGATAAGATGTTACACAAAACATGATAAAGAAAAAACTCATTCCAAGGATTAAAACCTGTCACAGCATGCCGACACTTACCCCGCTCCCTCCCACCCCGCTACCCCCACAAAAAGCCCCCCCACTACGGTCATTTCATGTTAAGAGTATAGCAGGTGACCACTGTACAACCAGACCTCATGCTCTGCTTCTATAAGTTAATGGAGCTGTTTCTGTTCTTGCATAAACGACACAGACGGCTCAGACGGGGCTCAGTGGATGCAGCAGCTCAGGTTGGTCAGTCTGGAGGAGTTTTAGTACCGAAACTGTTCAGATAATTACATCAGGCAGACTACAAGCCGCACACGCCCCTCCCCCAAATCTGCCTGGAAACAGGAGGCGAGAATAAGCCACCACTGGAAAAAACACCACCCTAAAACACTAAAGCACCAATCCCCAAAGCCAAGCTGGCAAACCAGGTCTGTGGGACCTCTGGGGGACTGTGGCACAGGACACATAGTACTCTCCATCCACTATGTAGTACTATGTAGTGCTATATTTGAAAACTAATCCATCAGCTGCTTTGGCATGGGAAAACACTTGAACTGTGCATGGGATAATATACAAATATAATATTCAATTGCCTAGACTTCATTAGAACAGCTGACATAATAAGTCTGGTTACAAAAACAAGTGGAATTGTTTTTTTTTGTTGTGTGTTAAAAGGATCACTCAGTTTAGCCTTATAAAATCACTTGCTGGTGTTAATTGTAGGAATTGGAAATTTCAGCAAATGTGTATAAGTAAGTTTTTTTTTTTTTCTACAGAGAATTTACAAGGTAAAAAACTAAATGTACAAGATAATATGAAAACCAGTCAAATACATCAATTACATCATTAACAGTGGGCTTGTGCTTTACCCAGGAAAGAAAAAAAAATATCAGCCCGCCCGAGAAGAGTGGCAGGGTCAGTTTTCACAGCGTTCTTAGGTGAAGTTGACTTGTCTTTTTTTTTTTTTTCTTTTTTGGTAATTCCCCCCCAAAAACATGGGATAACAGAGGGTGGGGGTCAAAGGCCCTATGGCTAAGGAGCATCTCTCACAGGACAGGGTGGGGGGGGGCGGGGCTCCTTCAGGGGACCCGGGGGGTCGGCGGGACTACATGAGGCCGTTTGTGGGGCCCCCGATGGGCCCCAGTTCAGACCCACTCTTCATGTAGTACTTCTCCAGCTTGGCCAGGATGTGCTTCCCATAGGTGTACTTGCGTAAAGTTGCGATGTGAGGCCGGATCTGAGGAGAGAGACGGCAAACGGTTGAGTTTATTTATTTAAAACAGGGACAATACATATTAATGAACATACACTACCGGTCAAAAGTTTTAGAATTTTTCCAGTTTTTTATTTAAATTCAAGCAGTTCAAGTCAAATGAACAGCTTGAAAGGGTCCAAAGGTAAGTGGTGAACTGCCAGAGGTAAATAAAAAAAGGTAAGCTTAACCAAAACTGGAAAATAATGTACATTTCAGAATTATACAAGTAGGCCTTTTTCAGGGAACAAGAAATGGGTTAACAACTGAACTCTATGGAGTCTTGGGCTATTTTGTCCATTTTTGAATTCTTTTCATGTCTTTGTAAGTCATTTGGTGTCTTTTTTTGTCATTTTGTGTCTTTTTTTGGTCATTTTGTGTCTTTTTTTGGTCATTTTGTGTCTTTTGGTGTCTTTTTTTGGTCATTTTGTTTCTTTTGTTAGTCATTTAGTGTCTTTTTTTAGTCATTTTGTGTCTTTTTTTGGTCTTTTTGTTTCTTTTTTTAGTCATTTTGTGTGTTTTTTTAGTGATTTTGTGTGTTTTTTGGTCATTTTGTTTCTTTTTTTGGTCATTTTGTGCCTTTTTTTAGTCCTTTAGTCCAACATAAAATGTGATTTTGAATCTTTTTTTTACTTTCAAAACACTATCATGCTCAATAAAGAATTTTAAATGTTGCAAATGTGCATTAATTTCAGAGTACACTGAGACATTAAACTGCATCATTTTCAATTAAATTCTGGAAAAGTTGGTGTGTTCTAAAACTTTTGACCAGTAGTGTATACATTTAAATATGCAAGATTATAGCCAAAAGCTAATTTCCATCTTTAGTCCCTTTGGCATCCCTTTGATGTTAATACCATAATAATAACAATAAAATCAATAAAACATCGGTAACAACAAGTAGAACAGTTGGCCTTCATGGCCAGAATGAGCAGGAGGAGAGAAAACGTGTCCTTGAGCACAATAGAACAGAAAAGAAAAAGAGAAGCAAGAACAATGAAAAGTATAGTGGATCATGGAACATACAGGCCAGGGGTCAGAGGTCAGGGGTCAAGGGTCAGGGGACCAAATGTATTTCACTAGTGTTAAACGCCATGTTTATTATATCAAAGGGTTGATTAAAGTGCAGACTGCTTAAGTGTTTAAAGTGTTTTAGGTGTGTAATTATATTGCAGATTGCCCGATTTTACAGTAAATACAAAGTGCTATTTTAAATGCACAATAATCAATACACGTTACATTTATTAAATACCAGCAATGGTAATTTTATGATATTGGGAGTACCCATTTTTTAGAATATAAAGTGCATCTTGCCTTGCACGTAGCCCTAATACCTAAAAAGTAAATAAATATATAATAAAAAGCTATAAGATATTGTGTTTGGTATTGTATTCCAGGTGTGGGAAGAGCTGAAATAATTAGTTGTTTACAATTGTTTGTTGATCAATAACTCCTATTAGGGATGGCCGATATGGCCCTAAAAGATTATCACGATATTTCAGGGTATTTTTGTGAAAATGGTATTCTTGACGATATTACAAAATACTGAAAAATATATAGAAATTATCTTTTTTTTAGTCTGTATAAATAAAATTCAACAAACTAAAAATTAAATCTACAATACAATTATGTGACAATTCAAATCAGAGAGATGAAAAATTAATTACAATACTCCTTTTCAAACAGCAGAGGGCGTTATCCACTTCTGACTTTCCTTTGTTTAAAACAGAGAAAATACATATATATTACAAGGGTATTTATTTGAATGCAATTTGCTTTAAAAATGTAACTTATTGTTTTTATTTAAGACAAGAAATTTAGATTATAGCCAGAATTTTAATTTTTTTTAAATTTGATCGAGAAAATTAAAAATATCGTCTGAGAAACAAAGGAATCTTTTTTACAAATGTGAATTTAAATTTAATAAGGCTCATTATTATTATAAGTTAATAAGGCTCATTATGTTTTAATATTGTGTTATATTGTATTTGTTTTATTGTAAATGTTAATTTTTTGACACTTGTGTTGATTTTTGGCTGCCATTTTGGCAGGTCTCTCTTGAGAAAAAGAGATTCTGAATCTCAATGGGACTTCCTCCTTAAATAAAGGTAAAAAAAATAAAATAAAAAATATGACTTTTGGTCCATATCGCCCAGCCCTATAAGAAACACATTTCATACACTACTGGTCAAAAGTTTTAGAACACACCAACTTTTCCAGAATTTAATTGAAAATGATGCAGTTTAATGTCTCAGTGTACTCTGAAATTAATGCACATTTGCAACATTTAAAATTATTTATTGAGCATGATAGTGTTTTGAAAGTAAAAAAAAGATTCAAAATCACATTTTATGTTGGACTAAAGGACTAAAAAAAGACACAAAATGACAAAAAAAAAGACAAAATGACCAAAAAAAGACACAAAATGACCAAAAAAAAAAAGACACCAAAAGACACAAAATGACAAAGAAGACACCAAAAGACACAAAATTACTAAAAAAAGACACAAAATGACTAAAAAAAGAAACAAAATGACTAAAAAAAGACACAAAATGACTAAAAAAAGAAACAAAATGACTAAAAAAAGACACAAAATGACCAAAAAAAGACAGAAAATGACTTACAAAGACATGAAAAGAATTAAAAAATGGTCAAAATAGCCCAAGACTCCATAGAGTTAAGTTGTTAACCCATTTCTTGTTCCCTGAAAAAGGCCTACTTGTATAATTCTGAAATGTACATTATTTTCCAGTTTTGGTTAAGCTTACCTTTTTTTATTTACCTCTGGCAGTTCACCACTTACCTTTGGACCCTTTCAAGCTGTTCATTTGACTTGAACTGCTTGAATTTCAATAAAAAACTGGAAAAATTGGGGTGTTCTAAAACTTTTGACCGGTAGTGTATATATTTAGCAGTTTCCTGACCTTGTGCATGATGATTTTGCGCTGAGCGGGCTCGGCCATGTCGATCATTCTTTGGACAACATAGTTGGCGTACTGGTCCTTCATCATGGTGTACAGCGCGCTGTGGGGACCGTCCTTCTGGCAGCACACCTCATCTATCAGCAGAGCTCTCTCTGCACGAGACGAGTGGATCACACACTTCTCCACTACGTTACTGAAGGGACAGAAAGAGAGAAAAATGATGTATGTATGTATGTATGTATGTAATGAACAGATAATAGCACTAAAACTAATAAAAACTAAGCATTTTCAAAAAATAAAAACTAAACTAAAACTATCAAACTCACTCTAAAAACTAACTAAAACTAACTGAATTTGAAAACAAAAATTCACAACGAAATTAAAACTAAAACTAATGAAAAATCCAAAACTATTATAACCTTGGAGCAGAGCCCTGCACCACGATATTTTCTCATGATCTGGCGTCACTAAGCTAACAACCACAGTCACAGATACGTGGTTTCATGAAGGTGGTTATAACTTCCTGTGTTAACCTCTTCAGGCTCTCTGTGTTCACATAAAGGGCCGTTGTTTGACTCAACTACTGGAAAAAGAACTTTCCTGCCACTTCTATGAAGAATATGAATTATTATTACAGCTAAAAGTAATACAGTTGCTCTAAATAAGGCACGTGACTAATTTTGTGTGAATTCATGAGTGAATATTTTTATTTAACCACTCCATGTGCTCTCAGTGACTACTGCTGATTTCTAACCTGACAGCTACACACACTGTTACACTGAACACTTTAAAACATTATAATCATGAAGTGGATTTAGATTTGAAATTGTCAAATATAGTTTTGCTCGCTTCAAAATGAAATTCTTTTTAGGCCTATTATCTTGGATAAACAGGCTAAGAATAGACATTTTCCAATCAGTATTCTATTAGCTGTAATTATGTTTTTGCTTTCTATTGACTTGCAGATGTTTGTTTTAAACTGCTAATGTGAAAACATTATGTTTTAACGGAATTATACAGTATTTCATATGCAAGTAAACGTCATACTGATTAGTAATATAGTGAAGTATTATTGTATGCAACCTTATTTTACAGGAGAGTAATTTAACCACAGGAGACTGTGGGTTTTTTTTGTTGGGCGACTCTAACATGAAAAGGAGGCTGATTAAATATCTATAGGAATCTGTATTTGCACATCGTTTGTTGATCCAGCCCTTGGCTTGTTATGTTATAATAACAATAAAGATAATGTTCAAAAACAATGTTGTCAGTGTCAGTCTTCACCTCTGTCACTATAGAACCATAAAACAAACCTCTTACCTTGCAAACTTGTGCTGGCTGAGGACCAGAACCTTCCCACGGACCTCGGCCACTATCTTGCTCTTATCTTCTGGCCTGCCGTGCTCCAGAACATGCTGAATGACGTAGTTACCGTACTGATCCTGCAGGGGGCAGTGGAGGTGTGAGTAGAGGTAAAAAACATTTATAACACTGATGATTAAATCACTTGGGATCAATCGGTGTGACACCTTCTGCTGATTGATGCTCATGCACTACGATTCACCACTGGTCTGATTGTTGTGAGATAATCATGCATCAGGTAGACGAATGAGTGACACCCCCATTAGAACAGCTGCATCTCAACTCAATATGAATATCGTGAAAAATTCAATATTTTTTGTCAGTTATTTCAGAAAGTGAAACTCATTATACAGATTAATAAGATCAATTTATATGAAAAAAAAAGGATATTTTAAACAAATGTCAGGCTTCTCATTTTGGCTTTTTCTCGTGACTTCGACTGCTTTGGATATTTAGATTTTTTGTGATTTTGACTTTTTTTCTCATTTTGAATCATTTCTTGTGACGACGACTTTTTTCTCCTCTTTTTGTCATGATTTCGACTTTTTCTTTCATTTTGACTTTTCTCGCAACTTCGATTGCTTTCTCAATATTTTAACTAAAAAAAAAAAGGATATTTTAAACAAATGTCAGGCTTCTCATTTTGGCTTTTGTTATGATTTTTACTTTTTTTTTCATTTTGACTTTCTTGTGACCAACTTTTTTCTCGTTATTTTGACTTTTTTTTTGTGATTTTGACTTTCTTATTTTGAATTATTTCTTGTGACTTCGACTTTTTTCTCGTTATTTTGACTTTTTTTTCGTGATTTCGACTTTCTTATTTTGAATTATTTCTTGTGACTTCGACTTTTTTCTCGTTATTTTGACTTTTTTTCGTGATTTCGACTTTCTTATTTTGAATTATTTCTTGTGACTTCGACTTTTTTCTCGTTATTTTGACTTTTTTTCGTGATTTCGACTTTCTTATTTTGAATTATTTCTTGTGACTTCGACTTTTTTCTTCTCATTTTGACTTTTTTTCGTGATTTCGACTTTCTTATTTTGAATTATTTCTTGTGACTTCGACTTTTTTCGTCTCATTTTGACCTTTTCGTCACGATTTCGACTTTTTTTTTTCTTCAGTTTGACTTTTTTCTCATGACTTCGACTGCTTTCTCGATATTTTGACTTAAAAAAAAAAAAAAAAAAAAGTCTGTTTTTCATTTCTATACACTCAATACTCACCTTTCTCTTGACAACAGCCCATAGACTCCTATGGGCTGGGCAAACCACCACTGACCCAGGACCAGCACATTACACTGACCATCAATATTCTAATATTCTGAGAAACTGAGTTCTCATTATCTCTAAGCCAGAATCATCAAAATTACAAGAAACACAGCAGGGGGGGCAACCTTTACTAACTAAAGAGCTACTGTTGGCCAAAAAAAAAAGAAGAAAATCACGGAATGGAGCCGCAAACCTTATATTGAGCCTAAAATGAAAATTAAACAGCCTAATAAGTCTAAATTAGCCTACCAACATTATTAATAGTCATATTGAGCATTTATGAATATGCTTTTGAAAACTAGTCTGTCTCGGGGAACTCAAAACTAAACTCAAAGTCGGCAAAACTTAAAAGTTAAGGTGCCGGGCAGGAGACTTTCGTAAGCTATGAAGCACATTTTAGTTGACTTAAACGTCAACATTTTTTTAATATGCTGTAAAAAGGCTATACAATTTTACAATTGAGGAATACAAATAGCTTTTGGTCTACACCAGGGGTCTCAAACTCAAATTACCTCGGGGCCGCTGGAGGCAGTATACAAATGACCAAAAAATACACAAAACTACAAAAAAGACACAAAATGACTGAAAAAACACTAAATTACTTTTTTTTAAAGACACAAAATTACAAAAAAAGACACAAAATGGCAGACAAGAACTAAATTACTTCAAGAAGAAACAAAATGACCAAAAAAATGACAAAAAAATATTAAAAGAAGAAACAAAATGACCAAAATAAGACAAAAAAATATTAAAAGAAGAAATAAAATGACCAAAAAAAAAAACACTAAAAATTACCAAAAGAGACACAAAATTATTTTAAAAAGTAATTAAAGGGACCTTCCACACACAACACGGTAAAGTGCCATTCATATAAAACTCACATTAAACTTTCATATCAAGGTGGGGGCCACAAAATATCCTCACGAGGGCCGCAATTGGCCCGCGGGCCGCCAGTTTGAGACCCCTGGTATACACCATTGATAAATTAACATTTTAATGTAAAAATATGTATATCATTTTTTTGTCTCAGCCACAGGGAGACCCTGCAGGCAGCCTAAAGAGCCACAGGTTGGCCACCCCTGAAATACAGGCTTGAAATATTTAAATCTACGCGTAAAGTTTCACTTTCTGAAATAATTGACAGAAAATATAGATCTTTTTCATGATGTTCTAGTTTCTGAGATGTACCTGTAGTCTTAGAAAAACCCTTACGTCATCACTGCGGAAGGTCAGACAAAACAGATGCTGCTGGCTTGGAGCGTTGCCCAACAGAGCAACGCAACCAAGAGCATTGTTGCCCCTTCAGAAATGGGTGATAGACAGTTATGGGTGTAATTTTTTAGTGTGACAAGATGGAGACAGAAACTCACCTGACCAAGCCACAAATAAAAATAAAACCACTCTGAAGTTATCTTGTTAAAGTAAAGTAGTCACGTTTGGGTAAATCATGTGACTTCCACCTTAAATTTGGTAGTATTTGCCTTCCAAATCCATTTCCTGTCAATCTGTTTTAACAATAACCTGCATTATTTATTTATTTTAGTACTCAAGGTGAAGAGATTTGAGCACTACACATACACACTACCGGTCAAAAGTTTTAGAACACCCCAATTTTTCCAGTTTTTTATTGAAATTCAAGCAGTTCAAGTCAAATGAACAGCTTGAAAGGGTCCAAAGGTAAGTGGTGAACTGCCAGAGGTAAATAAAAAAAGGTAAGCTGAACCAAAACTGAAAAATAATGTACATTTCAGAATTATACAAGTAGGCCTTTTTCAGGGAACAAGAAATGGGTTAACAACTTAACTCTATGGAGTCTTGGGCTATTTTGTCCATTTTTTAATTATTTTCATGTCTTTGTAAGTCATTTTGTGTCTTTTTTGGTCATTTTGTTTCTTTTTTTAGTCATTTTGTGTCTTTTTTTAGTCATTTTGTGTCTTTTTTTAGTCATTTTGTGTCTTTTTTAAGTCATTTTGTGTCTTTTTTTAGTCATTTTGTGTCTTTTGGTGTCTTTTTTTGTCATTTTGTGTCTTTTTGGTCATTTTGTGTCTTTTTTTAGTCATTTTGTGTCTTTTTTTTGTCATTTTGTGTCTTTTTTTGGTCATTTTGTGTCTTTTTTTGGTCATTTTGTGTCTTTTTGGTCATTTTGTGTCTTTTTGGTCATTTTGTGTCTTTTTTTGTCATTTTGTGTCTTTTTGGCCATTTTGTGTCTTTTTTTGGTCATTTTGTGTCTTTTTTTGGTCATTTTGTGTCTTTTTTTGGTCATTTTGTGTCTTTTTTTGTCATTTTGTGTCTTTTTGGCCATTTTGTGTCTTTTTTTGGTCATTTTGTGTCTTTTTTTAGTCATTTTGTGTCTTTTGGTGTCTTTTTTAGTCATTTTGTGTCTTTTTTTGGCCATTTTGTGTCTTTTTTTGGTCATTGTGTTTTTTTTTAGTCCTTTAGTCCAACATAAAATGTGATTCTGAATCTTTTTTTTTAACTTTCAAAACACTATCATGCTCAATAATGAATTTTAAATGTTGCAAATATGCATTCATTTCAGAGTACACTGAGACATTAAACTGCATCATTTTCAATTAAATTCTGGAAAAGTTGGTGTGTTCTAAAACTTTTGACCAGTAGTGTATATATATAACAACATTTTTTAGTCATGCAAAGAGGCTCAAACTCTCTGGAAGCTTCTTTGAAACAATCACAGTGGAATCAGGAAGATGAAAACAGAAAAACAGATTGATCAGGAGATGCTTTAGGCAAAAAGAGAGAGAGAGGGATCATCAGACAGCAGGGAAGCCTCGTGAATCCTCTGTGGCATAAAGCAAGAAGGGGGAAAGGCGAGAAAGAGGCGGCTCAGTGGGTTAGGAGAAGGCCTGGAGGTGGAAGTTGGGTGTTGGAGAACTATCTAAATGTTAAATTAGATTCTTTACTAGGGTTGCAAAATTCCAGGAGTACTCAAGGTGGAAACTTTCCATGGGAATTTATGGAAATAGAAAATAAATATAGGGTTTATGTGCTCAGGTTGCATCAAACGCAGATAGAATCAAACCTTTAACCAAATCATAAAGACATATAATCTATTAATTTGCAATATAAATCCATTATTTGTCAATTACAGTGTGAATGTAATGAGTTAGATACCAGATTATGTGCCAACTTTAGAGTTTAAAGTGAAAAAGTAATTCATTAAATACATATTTTACAATAAAAGTTAACCTTTGCAGATGAGCCCACAACTACCAAACCCCTCTTCTATTGATTTGTAATATAAATCCAGGTAACACTTTACAATAACCATCATTTATAAATGGTAAACAGATAGTTTATTAATGTTTAATCATCATTTATAAAGCATATATAGGCCATTTAGAATGGTGAATAGAAAATGTAATAATGTTGAACTATAATTTATAAATGCCAAATAGATTACTTTACCATAAACAAACATAATTATTAGTTTATTAATAGCTTTACACTCATTATAACATTTTAAACACCATATTAAGTATGTAAATGATTTCAAAATGATTCTTATGCCTTTAAGAAATTGCTTGAAAACATTCAAAGATTAAATATGCATAGAAGTTTGTAAATGGTTAATAATAATTGCTTTATAAACCATCTATAAACATCACTTGGATGTTATTGTAAAGTGTTACCGTTAATCCATTATTTGTCAATTACAGTGTGAATGTGGTGAGTTAGATACCAGATTATGTGCCAACTTTAGAGTTTAAAATGAAAAAGTAATTCATTAAATACATATTTTACAATAAAATTCCCACTACATATTCTTGTTAACCTTTGCAGATGAGCCCACAACTACCAAAAACCCTTTTTTTATTAATTTATTAAACTGGATAATGAGGAGAAAAATGCTTCTCTCATTGTTAATAATTCAACTTTCTTACTTCCAGCTAGGAAAGCCAAAGAGATTTGATTTTAAGCACCAAGTTGCTCGTACTACTTCAAAACAGATGTTTGTTTAAATATGGAATTCCCAACTACAGGATTTAAAAAGGTTGTACGGATATTAATAGATTTTTTTTTTAAAAATGTACAAATGCAGAAAAAATTGTCAATATGTACTTGAAACTTAAACTGATTGTTTATGATCAGTTGTTTTTTGTTCTTTGTTGATTTTTTTTTGTGCAACACAAGACTTACAACTAAAATTTTAGCAGTGCAACCAGTGTTGTAAAGTAACAAAAAAACCCTCAAATAATAGAGGGGAAATCAATCAACTAATATTTGTAAATTAGCATGCATACTAGGAGTGTGCCACATCGTATCGTTCACGATAATATCGGTATATTTTTTTTATGGTTAAAAAAATGCATTTCATGATATTGGCAACGTTCCTACTTCTTGATGTCGTGGTTAAAGTTGTTTTAATCACAAAAAGCTACTTACTCCCTGTAGCTAAACACATGCAGCTTTCAAAATAAGAGCACAGTGTGTTAACAGAATCCACCACAGAATTTACAAGAAGACTGTCAAAATAAGATGCCTTAAATAAAACATACAAGAACCTTTATTCTCCTTTACAAAATGTCATTAAAATATGAACCCCTAAATGGTTATTTTTATTATTTGCTCATACTCAAGAGTCAAGAATACATTTTTTTGTATTTGGCAACTGTTGAGATTTGCACTTCAAACTACATTTTAGATTTTTATTTATACAGACTACAAAAAAAATCATATTTTCTATATCTTTTTAAGTATTTCCTAATATCGTCAAGAATATCGTTATCGCAAAAATAGCCTGAAATATCGTGATATTCTTTTAGGGCCATATCGCCCAGCCCTAATGCATACACTGTGTTATTTTTTTATGGCAACTGTATGCTGGTTAACAAAAAATATAGTATATAATCAACACAGTGCATTAGTCTTGGCTGCACATATGATGGAAATGCAACTGTGCATGCAGAACATTGTAATGCTATTGAATTCTTAGCATGGTTACAATTCAATTTAATGAGCATTTGAACCAAAGAATAAAAAAAAAATGTAGATTTAATTGAAATTGTGCAAAAACTCCCGAGCTTAACTTCCCTTGGAAATTTTCCAACCCTTTGCAACCCTATTGTTTTAGAAGAAAGGAGTAAAAAGGGAAAGAGGAAGGGAGCACAGGGAAATCCGCGAGAGAGAGGCAAATTGCTCTGACCTTGAACAGTGCATCGCGGGACACTGTATAATATGTTTTGGGTGTCATCTCCAATGAAACGCCTTGATATTTCTAGATGGAATAAGTGAGGGGGGGCAGGGTGGATGTTTAAATATTCACATGTCAGATGTAATGACAGCTACAACAGTACAAATGCATTCATCCTTACACTTTACACACTACACAGGAACAATGACAAGCTGAAAATATGAAATGCTCAAACATGGAGAAGACATGCACAAGTACACATGACACAAACACACGTCAACAATGAATAACAAACAAACACAATAGTCAGGCGACTTAATGGGGACACGTCGGACAAAAGCACCAACATTTTTCCACTCTCTATCACCATAGGTTTCAATTTTTGGTAGGAGCCACTTCTACATCACAAAATGACCAGAAAAGACACAAAATGACCCAAAAAAAAGACACAAAATGACCAAAAAAGACACAAAATGACCAGAAAAAAGACACAAAATGATTAAAAAAGACACAAATTGACCCAAAAAAAAAGACGCAAAATGACCAGAAAAGACACAAAATGAATAAAAAAAAAAGATACAAATTGACAAAAAAACAACACAAAATGATCAAAAAAAAAGACACAAAAAAGACACAAAATGACCAAAAAAAAGACATTAAATGACCAAAAAGACTAAAACACATTAACACATGAACACTTTAACACAGTGGAGACAGAGCTGACTTCCAAAATGATTTGGCGACCATCAAGATTCCGGAACGGATATGGCACCCATATAAAGTCTATGAGAACCAGCATATCTTCCAAGCCACTTAAAATGTCAATCTTGGTGTCAAAACATACATTTTCTGGGTCAAGGAATCATTTAAAGCCCTTGATTGCACAGATCTTTGTAGTTGCAAATGTAATAGATAATTAAAGTTAAGCTTCATCAATTAAATGTATGCACGTTATCCATTTTTCAGAATACATGCACTGTATATGACCTATATTCATATACTTTCGACTGCTTAGGAAGTGAGTTGGAAATTACATAAATACATGGCCAAAATGATCATATCTATTTGATCAAATAATCATCTAGGGATATTCTCAAGAGCTTTAAATGATTTCTTGGCCAAGAAAATGTATATTTTGACACCAAGATTGACCTTCTAAGTGGCTTGGAAGATATAGCATTTCTCATAGACTTTATATGGGTGCCATCTCCGATCCGCAATCTTGATGAAGTGGCTCCTACCAAAAATTGAAACCTATGGTGATAGAGAGCATGTGGAAAAAAATGTGTGCTTTTGTCCGACGTGTCCCCTTTATTTAGCTAAGCCGCCTGACTACAAACACACGTCTGCAATCAATGAGAGGCTGGAGACAGGTGTGCTCACCTGGCCCAGCTGTTCAGAGTGCTGATGCAGCTCCTCCAGGATGGGCAGAGTCTGCTCCTGGGTGCAGTGCTCCAAAATCCTCTGGATGACTCTGCAGCCGTACGGGTGTGTGGAGAGCACAAACACCTAAGAAAGGAAATAAAAAAGGTACAGGCGGATCAATATACAGAATGGCAGCAAGGTTATAATAGTTCTGGATTTTTGTTGTGAATTTTTGTCTTCAAATTCAGTTAGTTTTAGTTTTTAGAGTGAGTTTTCTAGTTTTAGTTTAGTTTTTATTAGTTTTAGTGTTAGTTTTAGTTTTTTTGTAATGGGCTATATGTTGGGTGCGAGATTCAAAGTGGTCATAATAAATGTTGCCTTTATTTCCTTTGGTTTATCATCTCAGCCCCAATAAGGTTATTAACTCTTACAGTTCTGGGTGTTTTGTATTTTGGTTCTAGTGTAAACATCCCAGTCTCAGTAAACATATTCACCATGTGTTGCATGTTCCAATAGAAACACTGAATTATGAATGAAAAAAGTTGACAAAAACGAAAACTAAGGACATTTTCACTATAATTTTAGTTAGTTTTAGTTTTGTAACCACACAATAAAAAAACTCTAGTTTTTATTTTTATTTCAGTTAACGAAAATGTTTTTTCAATTCTAGTTTTCGTTATTTCGTTAGTTTTCGTTAACTATAATAACCTTGAATGGCAGTTGCACTAAATTGGAGGAAAAGTGTCTTTCATTTCAGTTTTTATGCTCCACATATCTGGAAGAAACTGCAGATCTGCTGCAACTCCCAACAACTTTTTTTGTTTGCCACCGCTTTGATGCACTGTATCTTTTATACTGCACTAACTTTTATCAGCTTGCTTTCTACTACTAGAGCATGGTTGTGTTGCTATGCAACAAGGAATTTACATATCACCATAGCAGCACATCCAGCCTCAAGTATCACCTCAATGCTAAACATATAGCAGCTAGCGGCTAGTGTGCTAGCTAGCGTGGATTGTGTTTTACTTCAAAAACCAAAGTATTCTAGTTTACAGAAGGTCTACCTACCTATAGGCTACCTGGATTTATGAAATGTTCTATATTTATTAATATGCTATTGATACACTTAATGGCAAAAATGTCACTGGTCTGTTGGACTTGAACAAAAATAAACAATATTTTTGTTGCTTAAGCTTATGTATTCAGTCATTCAATGGTCGTCAATTTTATTTTATATTTGAATATACTTTTATATTTTTTGCATTTCTGATCTTCTGACTCCTCTCGTTTAGTAATATGAGTAGAGAATTTTAAATTACAAAAGAAAAATTTAACAGCTAGCTTTCAATTTTAAAATTTTATATTTGAATGTACCATGGTTATTATAGTTAACGAAAACTAATGAAAACTAAATGCTTTTAATATTTTGTGTAAAGCATTTTGAATTGTGCTGTTGTTGAAAGGTGCTTTACAAAAAAAAGCTGCCTTGTAGCCTCACAATTACTTTACAAATTAATTAGTTTTATAACCTGTGTGAAACATATGTTCTCTTTATCATGATGCTTATTTGGCATTTAAAGTTTTAACATGTTTAATGTGCATGTGATGGATGCACAAATATAAATGTTTCTTACATGCAAGTCTCTTCTGTGTAGTCGTATCACATTTCACTGATTTTTTCATTTCCAAAAAAACCTCAAAAACTTAGATAATAAAAAGTGGAATGTGAAAATAAACGCACCTGTCCCTGGAAGGCATCGATGATGAACTGCAGGGCCTGAGGCTGAACACACTCGATACACTTCTGCACCACGTGGTTCCCGTTCTGGTCCTTCACACACTTCAACACGTGGCCGTCCAGCTCACGGACGATGTCGCTCTGGAGGGAAGAAATCAGGGAACAAATGTGGAATTTTTTAGGATTGTAATATACACTACTGGTCAAAAGTTTTAGAACACACCAACTTTTCCAGAATTTAATTGAAAATGATGCAGTTTAATGTCTCAGTGTACTCTGAAATTAATGGTAATGAAAGTTGTTTTGGAAGTAAAAAAAAGATTCAAAATCACATTTTATGTTGGACTAAAGGACTAAAAAAAGACACAAAATGACCAAAAGAAGACACAAAATGACCAAAAAAAAGACACAAAATGACCAAAAAAAAGACACAAAATGACCAAAAGAAGACACAAAATGACCAAAAGACACAAAATGACAAAAAAGACACCAAAAGACACAAAATGACTAAAAAAAGAAACAAAATGACCAAAAAAAGACACAAAATGACCAAAAGACACAAAATGACAAAAAAGACACCAAAAGACACAAAATGACTAAAAAAAAGAAACAAAATGACCAAAAAAAGACACAAAATGACAAAAAAGACACCAAAAGACACAAAATGACCAAAAAAAAGGACACAAAATGACCAAAAGACACAAAGACCAAAAAAAGACACAAAATGACTAAAAAAAAAAAAGACACAAAATAACCAAAACAAGACACAAAATGACTAAAAAAAAAGACACAAAATAACCAAAAAAAGACACAAAATGACCTACAAAGACATGAAAAGAATTCAAAAATGGACAAAATAGCCCAAGACTCCATAGAGTTAAGTTGTTAACCCATTTCTTGTTCCCTGAAAAAGGCCTACTTGTATAATTCTGAAATGTACATTATTTTCCAGTTTTGGTTAAGCTTACCTTTTTTTATTTACCTCTGGCAGTTCACCACTTACCTTTGGACCCTTTCAAGCTGTTCATTTGACTTGAACTGCTTGAATTTCAATAAAAAAAAATGGAAAAATTGGGCTGTTCTAAAACTTTTGACCGGTAGTGTGTATGTTGGGTTGATTTAAAAAAAAGAAAAGAAAAAGTCAATACAAAAAAGTTAGAGAAAACACTGTTAAAAAGAAGTATAATCTCACTTACAATTACCTGCTGGTCTGAGGAAATGGACTCCAGAGCTTTCTGGATCACCCTGCAGCCGTACATCTGCAGGGCCAGCGGGAGCACGTGGCCACGGATCCGTGTGGCCAGAGCCAGCTTCTGGTCTGCACTCCCAAACTGCACAACACAAACACAAGATAGACGCGTTTTTCTTCTTTATTGCAGGAGTTAATAGACATTTGCATTTGATTACATATCATTTTCTTTATACTTGTAGCCATCCTGCAAAATGCATGTTTTATAATGCAGCTATCAAATCATTTTGGAAGTCAGCTCTGTCTCCGCTGTGTTAAAGTGTTCATGTGTTTTAGTCTTTTTGGTCATTTAATGGCTTTTTCGGGCCATTTCGTGTCTTTTTCGGGCCATTTCGTGTCTTTTTCGGGCCAATTTGTGTCTTTTTTGGTCAATTTGTGTCTTTTTTGGGTAATTTTGTTTCTTTTCTGGTCATTTTGTGTCTTTTTTTGTCATTTTGTGGTCAATTTGAGTCCTTTTTTGCTTAATTTTATGTAATTTTTTGGTCATTTTGTGACTTTTTTGGGTAATTTTGTTTCTTTTCCTTGGCCATTTTGTGTCTTTGTCATTTTGTGTCTTTTGGTGATTTTATGTCTTTTTTGTCATTTTGTTTCTTTTCTGGTCAATTTGTGTCTGTTTTGGGTAATTTTGTTTCTTTTTCTTGGCCATTTTGTGTCTTTTTGTCATTTTGTGTCTTTTGGTCATTTTGTGTCTTTTCTAGTCATTTTGTCTTTTTTGTTCAATTTGTGTAATTTTGTGGTAATTTTTTGTAATTTTGTGGTCAATTTGAGTCCTTTCTTGCTTAATTTTATGTAATTTTTTGGTCATTTTGTGTCTTTTTTTTAACAATTTTTAACATTTTGTTTACATTTAACCTGTGGTTCTGTTAATTTTAACATGTTGCATTTTTCTTGTTAATAAAAATATTTCTGTTAAATTTTGGGGTCTTTGTTTTTATCCTTGTGGTATCGAAAAAGGTATAGAGTATCGACTATTTTCGTGAATATCGGTATCGAGTTAAATTTTAGTACCGTGACAACCCTAGTGGTTACTGAAATTACACATAAATATACTTATTAAAAAAAATAGTCCAACCTCAAAGAACTTCTGGATGACATAGTTCCCGAACACATCAGTCATCAGTTGGTACGCTGCTTGCAGAATCTCTCCAAACACCATCTGCCTCTCAGCTGGAGTGGCCCTCTCTAGCTTCTGCTGGATAAATCTGGACACATTGGAACAAAGAAGTGGAGATGAAAACAAATGTGTCATTTTGGTACACCGACTAGGGCTGCAGCGATTCGTCGACGTTGTCGACAAAAATCGATAATAGAAATAGTCGACAATGAATTCCATTGTTGACTATTGTCGCCAGACGTGTTTTTCCAACAGAGTGAGGCATCTCACTTCATTACAATCTCTGCCGAGCGGTAACGTACACAGAAATGGCGGCGTCCAACACAGCTACACGTACCAAAACTTAGAAAGTTTGGGAGCATTTTAGCCTGGATACGGCAATAAAAAAATGACTTGCAAGGTTTGCAAAGCAGACTTTTATAAGCGCATTTTTTCGCTTTAAAAGAGCTTTAACGTTATGTCTGACGAACGTATTTTAGATTAAATGCATGCAGTCTGAAGCAGAGAGCAGCATGGAGCCTTTCTGCAGAAGAAGCAGATGTGAGTCACTGAGTCAGTACTGGTGCTGGTCTGTGATACCAGGTTCCAACAGGTGAGCCCAGTTCAACCCAGACTACATCCAGAACCCAGAACCAGTTCCACCCACTTGATGGAGCAGAAATACAGTTTTATAAAACACATTTTCCTGTCCAGAAAAAATGGACAGAGGTTTATTTATTTTTTGTATGAATCAGCAGCTGAATTGTTGAATAAAAGATGCTTTTTTCATTTAAGTACCCATCTTTCTTGTGTTTATTATCATTTGCCACATATTTAAAGCAACTTCATGCTAAATTTAAGAAAAAATGAATA
The DNA here is from genome assembly GCF_030273125.1 of Centropristis striata. Classification (NCBI taxonomy): domain Eukaryota; kingdom Metazoa; phylum Chordata; class Actinopteri; order Perciformes; family Serranidae; genus Centropristis; species Centropristis striata. Next base: position 1,200,921 of record NC_081534.1, read on the forward strand.
ATTATCCGATTAGTCGACTAATCGTTTCAATAGTCGGTGACTAGTCGACTATTAAAATAGTCGTTAGTTGCAGCCCTAACACCGACACGAGGCCCTCGCTGAGGTTTTAAAGTGTGAGAAGGAAGCAGCAGAAAGCGTCTCTGAGCCACCTGGATCCGTGCTGGTCTTGAGAGAACTCCACCATGTGACCCGGCAGGTCGCGGAGCTGCAGGTTTGGGAAGCGGTTGTTCCTGAAGTCTTCCAGTAGGCGGCTGCGCCCGGACGGCATGACATCAGAGCGGCTGTAGCGGGGCCGAGACGGAGGAAACAGCTGGCTGCTGGAGTTGAAGAGGCTGGACGCCCCCCCGGTGCTCCGGTACTTGGCCTCAGCTCCGGGAGCTGCAGAAATGTAACGCCCGCTCCCATTGGTCAGGCCACCTAAGGTCACAGAATGACAGGATACTGTTGTAGTGGTGGTGGTAGTCCATCATGATTGGTATGTATGAGAAAGTGTGAGAAGGTAAGAAAAAAATGAGAAGAATATTTTAATAATAATCATCATCATAGTATACTTCTAACGACGGTAGCACATGCACATGTTGCAGCTAGGAGCTCGCATTCACTTCAATTTTTGTTGTAATTGATGCATAAGACTTTTAATCAGGCGGCTTTAGGACCAGATTTGAGAAGAATGGGGACACGCCGGACAAAAGCACCACATTTTTTTTCCACATGCTCTCTATGACCATAGGTTTCAATTTTTGGTAGGAGCCACTTCTACATCACAAAATGATCAGAAAAGACACAAAATGACCCAAAAAAAGACAAAATGACAAAAAAAAGACACAAAATGACCAAAAAAAAGACACAAAATTACCAAAAAAAAGACACAAAATGACCAAAAAAAAGACACAAAATTACCAAAAAAAAGACACAAATTGGCCAATAAGGACATAAGGTGTCTTTTTTGGTCATTTTGTGTCTTTTCTGGTCATTTTGTGGTCAATTTGAGTCCTTTTTTGCTTAATTTTATGTAATTTTTTGGTCATTTTGTGACTTTTTTGGGTAATTTTGTTTCTTTTTCTTGGCCATTTTGTGTCTTTGTCATTTTGTGTCTTTTGGGGATTTTGTGTCTTTTTTGGTCATTTTGTGTCTTTTCTGGTCATTTTGAGTCCTTTTTTGCTTAATTTTATGTAATTTTTTGGTCATTGTGACTTTTTTGGGTAATTTTGTGTCTTTTTCTTGGCCATTTTGTGTCTTTGTCATTTTGTGTCTTTTGGTGATTGTGTCTTTTTTGTCATTTTGTGTCTTTTTCGGGCCATTTTGTGTCTTTTTCGGGCCATTTCGTGTCTTTTTTGGGCCATTTCGTGTCTTTTTCGGGTAATTTTGTTTCTTTTTCTTGGCCATTTTTAAGTGGCTTGGAAGATATACTGGTTCTCACAGACTTTATATGGGTGCCATCTCCGATCTGCAATCTTGATGAAGTGGCTCCTACCAAAAATTGAAACCTATGGTCATAGAGAGCATGTGGAAAAAACGTGGTGCTTTTGTCCGGCGTGTCCCCTTTTTTTTCGCTAAGCCGCCTGACTATTTGTACAAACCCTGTATGAGGCTTACCTAGGTGAAGGCTGGAGGAGGATCCGTGAGAGGAGGGCAGAGAAGGTGGAGGAGTGAGCGGAGAGTGGCCTGGTGTGAGGCCGATGGGGCTGGGGGAGGAGGAGTAGCCCAGGCTGTTGTAGAAGGGCTGGCCGATGGGAGTTAAACTGCTGCCGCCACGTTTGTACAGATCAGAACTCGCCAGCAGCGAGTCCCGGCGAGATACGCTGCTACTGGTGGAGCTGGATACTGCAAGATGAAGAGACAACCAGTGTGAGAAAACAACAAATAGTTAGGTTACCAGGAAATGGCCTCAAGAAAGACAAACCAACAATAAATGATTGGATTGATGTAATTTACAATATATATGTTATGGAGAGAATTACATTTAAACTAAGAAACCAAGCTGATATTTTTGAAGAGAACTGGTCAAAATGGCTCAGCTATGTGTTAACTGTAAGACCTGATTTCATATAGATCGCAAAGATAAGATCAAACCCTCTATTAAGATTTTATTTGACATTACTTCGCTATTTTCAAGCAGCATCTTTATATTTTTATGTATGACGTGCTTATGTCGACTCTGCTGCTTTACTTAACCCATTGACGCCTGAAACGACAGTAAAACCTCTGGGCGATTTTAAAATAAGCCCCTAAAACCTGAAGTTTTTCTGGAAATTCAACAGAAGTGTCAACGCTTCTACTAAATAGATTTTTCAGTCTCTGTAGCAGATAGAAATGAAATTCAAAAAGTATTTGAGAGCTTATACAAATACTGCAAAACGACATATCCGCTTTCCAGACTTCAATGGGTTAATGCACAATCCTCACCTTGTTATGTTTATGTTATGTTGTATGTTCTTGTGCCCACTGGCAATAAATAAAAAAAAGTTAGGTTAATCTTCAGTTAACTTGTGGCAAGAGTGACTGACCAGAGGAGCCGAAGCCTCCGAGGGCGGAGCCCAGGCCGACGCCCAGGGAGCCTCCGGTGCTGCTGAAGCCCAGGGAGGAGCTCTGAGGCTGCTGGGCAGCAGAGGTGTGGGAGAACAGGGAGCTGCTCTGGGAGGTGTTGGGCACCGACCCGGAGCCGTAGAAGGAGCTGGAGGGCAGGCCGCTGTTCTGTGGGGGGGCCTGCTGCTGCTGCTGCTGGGGCTGAGGCTGAGGCATGGAGCGGTACAGCCCGTTCCCTGGAGGACCCGACATGTTGTTACCAGAGCCGGATGATGGCACCCCAGCTGCTGCTGGAGGAGAGAGGAGAGGGGGAGTCAGTAGGCAAGTCAGGGTATATACAGGAATCCTGAAGTTAATTTTAATACCTTTAAGACTTTTTCAAGACCTTCCCAATACTTTTTAATACCTCACCGCCACTTCAATATGTAACCATTTACATCAGTTATTAATTTTTTTTATTCGCCGTATCCAGGCTAAAATGCTCCCAAACTTCCGAAGTTACGCGTACGCGTAGCTGTGTTGGACGCCGCCATTTCTGTGTACGTTACTGCTCGCACTCGACAGAGACGCACTCTCGGCAGAGATTGTAATGAAGTGAGAAAACACGTCTGGCTACAATAGTCGACAATGGAATTCATTGTCGACTATTTCTATTATCGATTTTTGTCGACAACGTCGACGAATCGTTGCAGCCCTACTCCGCAAACTTGCAATTGCCCATGACCGTTCATTCAAGCTTTCTATTCCGTTTTTTTCGCACTGAGGGCATCGTGTGACATAAGGTGCGTTCGTAATATGCACTGGGAGCGCCAGAGTGTACTTCATGAATTTCGGAGTGCGCTCTGCCGCTCTCGGAGACAATTTCCAAACGCATCCACAAGAGAGTAGTTTTTTCATGTACCGGTTCATCTTTTTTTTTTTTTATGAAACAAATAAATTCACACACGCTTGCCATGTTTTCAGGACCCAAACTATTGGACAGTGAATTGAGAGAAAAAATACCTTCAAAATTTAAGACTTAAAAAGTATTAAAAAAGTATTTTCACAACTTTTCTAAGGGTCTTAATTTTCCCAAAATTGATTTATCACCTTTTAATACTTTTCAAGACCCCGCGGATACCCTGCAAGTAAAGGGCTGTTTCCACTAGCGGGCAATACCCGGAATGAGGCGGGTCTCACTCGCCAAAACGCCTCTAATTTGAATACGAGCAGTCCGGAGCCGGCTTTTGTCTGGACTTTTTTAGTCCCTGAAGTAGAGCAGGGTCTTTATTCTCCCCTGAAAACAGCCTGGTTACTGATTGGATAGATCGCTAAGCAGGATGTGACGTAGTACTCTACAGGCCAACAACACACGCCATTTGTAAAAGCCGGCGAAGCAGTGTTCCCAACTTAGCCACTTTGTTGCTAAATTTAGCGACTTTTCAGACCCCCTTAGGCCTCGTTTACACGAGGACGGTCTGAACAGAAGACGCAAAAGTGGCGTCGCGTCTTCACTTTTTATTCCTCGTTTAGACGAGCGTTTTCAGGAGGAAATCTGCTGCATACGGTGACGCAAAAGTGTGTGAATGTGATTGTATGCAGCCAGGCGGCATCACTTTAAGCCATAAGAGCATCTTTGGGCATGCAGAAGTTTTCACGCCACACATTTTCATCAGCTACTCCTTCCACAAAGTTCTCCTCCATCACTAGAGCTCCCAGGTCTCGTTCACAGCCGTCTGGCTCCTCCCACCAATCGCTGCATCCAGAATGTGATGGAGGTAATTCCAGATCCTTCTCTGTTCACTAATACTATCTGTACATATCCTGGACATTTGGTGGAAAGACTCCTGTAAGTTTATTAGAGCTGCCAGAGCAGCTTGAAGGTCCCACCATGGAAATAATCCCACGTTTCTTTATTTCCTGTCCTGGAGCATGTATGTGACGTAAACACATACGTGACGTGAGCAGATCAGATCAGAGTTTTGTGTCTTGTCAGTGTAGACGACACGCTACGGAGGAGAGGATTACACTTTTACGCTTTGGAGGGTGGTTTCAGATTTTTAAGCCCCAAAAACGCCGTCACCGTCTAAACGAAAGGCACTTCCCATAAAATATTTTGTCGTTTTTACCCGCGAGCGTCCTCGTGTAAACGGGCCTGAGTGACTATTTTTCAAGAAAGCGACTGAAGACAAATCCACACTCTGTGAATTAACGGCATTACTAACTGTGTACAATCTCTATGTTTATGATCAGCGGAGACTTCAGCTGCTGACGTTGTGCACAGTTAGCGACGGTGAAAACCAAACGTCACCTCCAGAGTCTCTAAATCCCTCTGGGGGCTAACTGGTAGTGGAGACACACAGAGTGAGAGGACTTTTGAGAGGGCTTTTTTTTTTTTTTCCCGATGGCCACTTTTCCCCCTAGTAGAAACACGGCTTAAGTAAAGTTTATTTCTATAGCACTTTTCACAGATATGGGGAGTGTTTGTTTGAACCACTGAGGGGTAATAGGAGAACTTCGATTGATCAAATTAGGCTCATTAATAGCAGGAAGAAGTGGATTATCATATAAAAAATAATAATGATGGACTGGATCTTACCAGCTTGTGCTGCTGCAGGGTTGATGAGGAGAGGGGTCTGGACTAGACGTACCGGCCCGCCTAGACCAGCTCGGGCCCCAGGGCCCATCACCAAGGCCCCGGTCTGGTCATAATAGGCAGCAGGGGCCAACACCTGATAACCTGAGAAGATAAAGAACACAAAAAGGAATCAGAAATTATAGTTAACTGCTTATAAATCCATTTTCACTCAACTCAAAGTGAGGGGTTTAATGTGTGAGAACAAGGACTAAAATATTTTATTACTACCAAACATTTTTAAAAGTGACATTCAAAAGTCCACATCAGGCAGAAGACATATTTAGGGACCGAGCACTAACGGTGCGAGGACCCTATTGAAATTGGTCCGTTTATTATTATTATTTTTAGGGGGAATAAATCGCTTATTTGAGGCCTTTATCATATTCAAAAACTCGCTATATTTGGAATATACATTAATAAGATTTGAAATTTACGTATTCTGGTATTCGCGGGAATGGACCTTGCAAAATGACTCACTAGCGCCCCCTCAAAATTTTCAAAACATACTCACAATATAGGTTTTTTTCACATAGACACACGAAAGGTGGTACATATGTGTATCATGGGAAGACGCACCAAAAAGCCTCAAGAACCCATACCCGAAAACGTACAGGAAGTCGGCCATCTTGGATTGAATATTGCACTTGTCATCGTTTTTCGCCATTTCCAGGTCGCATACTTTTACGAACTCCTCCTACAGATTTTATCCAATTGACTTCAAACTTGGTCAGTACCATCACAACGACTTTGGGATCAAAAGTTGTATAAAGCTTTACCGACGGTCACACTATGTGGGCGTGGCATGGCGGCAAATTATGGCGTCTCGCCATGAAACACGAGATCGTTATAACTTTTCCATTCTTTGTCTGATCTGGTCCAAACTTCTCATGCTTCATCACAGTCCAGCCCTTAACACTTCTACATAACAATATTTCAAAAATCCCCGCCCCTTATGCTTTATCCACGCCCCCTTTCATTAAATGACCACCTTGCATGCTTTACATAACTCCTCCGACAGATTTCGTCCCATGGACTTCAAACTTGGTCAGTATCATCACAAGGCCTTTGGGATCAAAACTTATATAAATCTTTACTGACGGTCACACTATGTGGGCGTGGCATGGCGGCAAAATATGGCGTCTCGCCATAACACATGAGACTGTCTAACTTGGACAGACTTTGTCCAATCTGTCCCAAATTTCACACACGTGATTAGGATCCAGCCCGGAACACACCCACGTGTCAATATTGACACACAGTCATAGCGCCCCCTGCTGGCTACAGGAAGTCACATGTTATGCACCAACCCCGAGCACAGTGGTAGGAGACATGCAATTTGGTACACATAGGGACTGAGCCAACAGCGCCGCGTCCGACGTGCCCTCCCCCGACGGCTCCACTCTGCGAGGGCCCGTTCAGTACTGCGCGCAGTCCTAGTTGGCTCTTATTTCTTTGGCTTTAGATCAGGGGTGGGCAATTAATTTCCCCAAGGGGCCACATGACCAACACCACGAAGGTTGCAGGGGCCGGACCAAAACTCTGAACTAAATTCTGCTTAATATTAATTTGATCGCTTTATAAAATACAGTAAATTATCTGGTTTTGAGCTGCTACTGATAGGAATACATGTTATGATAAGATTGTTAATATGGAGTAAATCAAATATAGCAGTAAAAAGTAGTAAATACTCCAATCACTATATCACTTTTCCATTTATAACTGTAAATGACCTTTAGCAGGGTTCCTATTGGTATATTTGTAATATATAGCTTGTTTTTCATGTTTGTACATTTTCAAGGTGTTTAACAATCTTGTGATGCTTTTATTTTGAAAAGGTGCCGTCCAGTGTGAAACGGGTGCTTTAATTTTGAAAGGTAGTGACAGGAAATAACTGGTAGAACGGTTAAATGAAAAAACGAACGGTAAATAATAACGAGTGCGTCATAATTAATATAAAGTTGATATAAAGTATCAAAAGGCTTCTATAGTGGCTGACTGACAGGAAACAAAGTTTGTTAGAGTTTATTTTATTCTGTCATATATATTAGTGGCTATATTTGTTGTCTTAACTATAGTAAAAGTGCTTGTTAGCTCTAGTGCTAATGCTAATGTTTGCTATCTTTTTCAAAATAAAAGCATTGCAGTATTGACTTCTAAATGCCCAGGTCTGCTCTAGACGTTAGCTAAGTGTTCTACCAACCAGACATTCCTGCGTATGCCAGTGCAGGGTTGGCAGCAGCAGCTGCAGCTAGAGATTCCTGCTGACTCTGCTGGCCTTGTCCAGGTGTAAGAGGTCTCTGGTTGTTTCCAGTGCGCATCACCTGGAGGAGAAGGTAAACATACTGTCAACACCACAGGATGCTAAAAAAAACATACTCAAAGCTTTTAAACATGCATTTAAAGCACCTGAAACCTTGTTTTAAGATATAAAAGTGAAATGAGGAAGTTAAAGTTCAGCTAATCTGCTCTTTTGAGACTGCTTTTTTGGTTAAATCAGATTTGATTGTTTAGGTTGCTAGGCAACTGTTATCATATGTTTAATTCAAATGTACTGATTCTGATTGGTGTGCAGACAGTGGTGGTGAAAGTATTCAGATCCTTTACTTCAGTAAAAGTACTAATACCACACTGTGAAATTACTCCACTACAAGTAAAAGTCCTGCATTTCTAACTTACTTAAGTTAAAGTACTAAAGTATCAGCATCAAAATGTACTTAAAGTATCAAAAGTAAAAGTACTCGTTATGCAGAATGGACCCACTCAGTTTGTTTTATATATTGTAAATATATTACGAGATTATTATTGATGCATTTATGTAAGCAGCATTTTAATTTTGTAAAGGTAGGGCTCATTTTAATCACGTAATATACTGTTATTAGATTCATTAAAAAAGTGTAGTCATTTTAAATTTACATTTTTTCATGTTAAATCTTGACCTGAAAAGTAACTTAAGCTGTCAGCTAAATGTAGTGGAGTAAAAAGTACATTATTTGCCTCTAAAATGTATTGAAGTAGAAGTATAAAGTTATATAAAATGGAAATACTCAAGTAAAGTACAAATACCTCAAAATTATACTTAAGTACAGTACTTGAGTAAATGTACTTAGTTACTTTCCACCACAGTGTGCAGAGGTATATGCCCCAATTTCTAACTGACAACCTCATTTGGAAAACAAAACACAGAACATTTTAATTTAACAGAAAGTACTTTGTACTCTGTTTTCTATGTTGGACCCAAATCGCCCAGAGCAAAAACATCCCTCACATTAATTGCGCATTAAACACTTCCTACCTGTTGCTGGCCTGGTCCTGGTTACACACACATCTTGTACAACTGATCATTAAAATAACTGGTAACACTTTACAATAACCATCATTTATAAATGGTAAACAGATAGTTTATTAATGTTTAATCATCATTTATATAAAAAAAAAAAAAGACACAAAATTACCAAAAAAAGGAAACAAAATTACCAAAAAAAGACACAAATTGACCAGAAAATGATCAAAAAAGACACAAAATGACCAGAAAATGATAAAAAAGACACAAATTGACCAGAAAATGATCAAAAAAGACACAAAATGAGCAAAAAAGACACAAAATGACCAGAAAATGATTAAAAAAAAAACACAAAATGAGCAAAAAAAGACAAAATTACCAGAAAATGATCAAAAAAGACACAAAATGACCAAAAAAGACACAAAATGACCAAAAAAGACACAAACTGACCAGAAAATGATCAAACAAGACACAAAATGACCAAAAAAGACACAAAATGACCAAAAAAAGACAAAATGACCAGAAAATGATCAAAAAAGACACAAAATGACCCCAAAAAACAAACAAAATGACCAAAAAAAGACACAAAATGACTAAAAAAAGGAAACAAAATGACCAAAAAAAGACACAAATTGACCACAAAATGATAAAAAAAAACAAACACACAAAATGACCTAAAAAGACATAAAATGACCAAAAAAAGACATTAAGTGACCAAAAAGACTAAAACACATGAACACTTTAACACAGTGGAGACAGAGCTGACTTTCAAAATGATTTGGAGACCCCCGGAAATCATCTCGCGACCCCAATTGGGGTCCCGACCCCAAGGTTGAGAATAGCTGCACTAGGGTAGGGGTGGGCGATATGGCCCTAAAAGAATATCACGATATTTCAGGCAATTTTTGCGATAATGATATTCTTGACGATATTACGAAATACTTAAAAAGATAAAGATTTAGTATGTATAAATAAATAAAAATGTAAAATGTAGTGTGAAGTTCAAATCTCAACAGTTGGCAAACACAAAAAAAATTACTCTTCGCATTAAACACTTCCTACCTGTTGCTGGCCTGGTCCTGGTCCCTGATTGGATGCTTGCTGATTAGCTGAGTGATTGGCAGTTGATGCAGCCTGTTGCTGGAAAAGGTTGGCTGGGTAAACACCCCAAGGAACCCCGTAGTACTGAGGTGGAACCACTGTGGGGCCTGAGGGAAACATTTTAACGTTACACACACATCTTGTACAACTGATCATTAAAATAACTGGTAACACTTTACAATAACCATCATTTATAAATGGTAAACAGATGTTTAATCATCATTTATAAACCATATATAGGCCATTTAGAATGGAAAATAGATAATTTATTAATGTTTAACTAACTAATAATTTATAAATGGCAAATAGATGGTATTTTAATGTAAGTTTATAGTTACTTTACCATAAAGAAACAATTAAATAACTATTAGTTTATTAATAGTTTAATTTGCACTCATTATAACATTTTTAACACCATATTAAGTATGTTAATGATTTAGAAAAGATTCATATACATTTAAGAAATTGGTTGAAAACATTTAAAGATTAAATAAGTAGTAAATGGTTAATAATTGGTTTATAAACCATCTATAAACATAACTTAGTTGGTTATTGTAAAGTGTTACCAAATAACTTTATCTGAACTGGGCACAGCAGCAAAAATACATTTTAATAAAGGCTTTAAACCTCTGAAGTCCAGGAGATTTTGGTTCAAATTTGTCAACTTCCTATGCATTAATTTCTGTCTCTTACATCACATGCATGGCTCCTTTTTCTCCACACAAACTTGGCTGTCAGATTTTTCTATTTATTTTAATTAAAGTATAAAGCTGCCAGGAACCCAAAATATAGTGTCTTTGGAAATGTAACATTTTTTTTTTTACCATTTATACACACAAAAACAGCATAAAAAATAAAAAATAATAAAACTATAAAACAGTATTTGCATGTAAATATAAAAATAGTAATAGTTTTCATTGTAGAAAGAAAATTCACATTTTAAAAATGGTCTAGAAACATAAATGGCACACTGCTATGATTGCTCTTTCAACTGGCTTTCTCAGCTTGTCTACATACGATATATAAATAAAGTTATTACTGTAAATACATATGTACATTTGTAGACTGTAATTTTGTAATATACATGGTAATTGTATTATGTTTATAATATTTATATATAGTAATTTATAATATACATGTATAGGTTTTCACAATGTAATATAAATTGTTTATAGTATATGTATATATTTAATTTATAATATTTGTATGTGACTATATTGATTATTCATATATGTATGTATATACTAGATATGTTTTTTTTAACTTCTTCCTACTTGCAGAAAGTGTCTGTTTCTTTTCAATTTTTTTGCTTTTTTCTATCTATTTTTTTCTATCTATTAATATTTAAACTTGTTTTTTTATTGCCTGCATGTTCGAAATAAAGACAATCAATCAATAAAACATGTTCAGTGTATTTTCAATCAATAGATGGACTCCAGAGGGTGAACATGGGGTTAAAATGTGCAGCGTGATCACCTGCGAGTGTGGCTGCTGCTGCCAGCCCAGCGGCGGTGTAGGGGTCAGCTCCAGGCGGGGCGTTGATGATGTAAGGGTTTGGCACAAACGCAGGAGCAAGGCCAGCTGGGGCGCATGAGAAACAGGAAGGAGATTCAGATTTCCATAGTACATCTCATTCAAATGACAATACAACTTCAAAAACAGATCGAGAGGAGAAAAAAAAGTAGTTTAACTGTAACTTCGGCCGAAAAAGAAACAAAAGGACCCAAAAAAGAAACAAAATTACCAAAAAGACACAAAATTACAAAAAAAAGGGAATAAAATGACCAAAAAAAAGAGTAAAAAAGAGTAAAAAGGTAGTAATCTGTTTCATATCAGTCTTTTCCTAGTCTTGGGTTTGTCGCAGTGACGTAACACAACATGGTTTTACTCATAATGATTTGGGTTATTATCAAGAACGTTTCCATGACTGTAGATGTAAAAATGACCAAAAAAGGACACAAAATGATCAAAATAGACACAAAATGACCAAAAATAGATGTAAAAATGAGCAAAAATAGATGTAAAAATGACTAAAAAGACACAAATTGACCAAAAATAGATGTAAAAATGACTAAAAAGACACAAATTGACCAAAAATAGATGTAAAAATGACTAAAAAGATACAAATTGACCAAAAATAGATAAAAAAAGACACAAAATGACCAAAAATAGATGTAAAAATGACTAAAAAGACACAAATTGACCAAAAATAGATGTAAAAATGACTAAAAAGACACAAATTGACCAAAAATAGATCAAAAAAGACACAAAATGACAAAAAAATGGATGTAAAAATGACTAAAAAGACACAAATTGACCAAAAATAGATGTGAAAATGAGCAAAAAAAGACACAAAATGACCAAAAATAGATGTAAAAATGACATACGGAGTAAGACCAACAGCACTTACCCAGATGCTGCTGCTGGGCTGCAGCCAGGGCGTATTGTTGCTGCTGAGCTGCAGTGAGCTGCTGAACAGTCAGAGCGTTAGATCTCTGGAACAACTGCAGAAACAAAGGAGAAAAGGATCACAATCTGCTGAGCAAACTTAGCAGTTAGATCCCTTAAAACAGGGGTGTCAAACTCAAATACACAATGGGCCAAAATGTAAAACTTGAATAAAATCGCGGGCCAACATTGAACAAATAAACCTTTTAATATATACCAAACATGTTTTGCTTTAACATTAACCCATTGAAGCCTGGAAAGCGTTTGTCGTTTTGTAGTATTTTGTATAAGCTCTCAAATACTTTTTGAATTTCATTTCTATCTGCTACAGAGGCTGAAAAATCTATTATTTAGTGGCAGAGTTCACACTTTTTTTCTCCAGAATTTTTCCAGAATTTCCAGAAAATTCGAGGTTTATTTTAAAATCGCCCAGCGGTATTTCAGGCCTCAATGGGTTAAATATGGAACCAGCAACGCTTATAAAACATACAATATATAACTAAATAGTGCAGACATGCAAAATCAAATTTCAAATAAAAAAAACACATCAATGTCATTAATTTATTAAATAAAAATCGTATGCCTCTTTTCTATTTGCATCCTTCTGATTTAAATATCAAAATAAACTTTTTCAACAGGTTAATAAATTCTGCCTTTCTTTTCTCCATTTTTGGGAAGGGGTAGCTGGGAGACAGCTCTAGCTGGAGGTTGCTATGACGACTGTCACAGAGGAGCGTTTCTGGGTAACAACAGCAGGGCATGCTGGGATTTGTAGTATTAGCGGTAAATGCGCCGTATAATACCGGCGGGTCAGCTTTTATAGTACAATAATAAGATAATAATTTGGTATTGCCTCGCGGGCCAAATAAAATTACTCTGCTGGCCAAATTTGGCCCGCGGGCCAGAGTTTGACACCCCTGCCTTAAAAGATGAGTTGTGACTTTCAACAGACCTGCTGTGAGTTGTAGTCAAACAGTCCTACTGGAGTCCCCGAGGAGTCCACCTGGATCTGGTTCCCAGCGTAGTCGAACTGGAGGGACTCCACGCCGGCCTGCTGCTCCATGCCCCCCATGTTCTGGGCCTCCTGGTTCTGGAAGTCCTCGGGGGCCTTGTTCTGGGCGGGGTTGTGTTGCTGGAGGACGTGCTGGTGGTGCTGGGCCATCATCTCCAAGCTGGTCTGACTGGGACCCATTCTCTCCACGGCCTCAGTGGGGGAAGCTTGGCGGCTCCCAGGGGTCGGGCTGAGGAGATTAATCAGCAGATATGCAACATTAGGACAAAACTTGGCCTCAAACAGCAAATAGACCAGTAGTTCTCAACCTTTTTGAGTCGCGACCCCCAATTTAATATGCATGTTGTCCGTGACCCCCACTCACTGAACACAATCTCACACGCACAGTTCAGATCAACCAAAAAAAGAAACAAAATGACCAAAAAATTACCAGAAAAGACATAAATTGACCAAAAAATTACCCAAAAAAAGACACAAAATGACCAAAAGAAAGACACAAATTGACCAAAAAATTACCCCAAAAAAGACACAAAATGACCAAAAAAAAAGACACAAATTGACCAAAAAATTACCCAAAAAAAAAGACAAATTGACCAAAAAATTACCCCAAAAAAGACACAAAATGACCAAAAAAAAAGACACAAATTGACCAAAAAATTACCCAAAAAAAAAGACAAATTGACCAAAAAATTACCCCAAAAAAGACACAAATTGACCAAAAAATTACCCAAAAAGACACAAAATGACCAAAAAAAAGACACAAATTGACCAAAAAAAGACACAAAATGACAAAAAAAAAGACACAAATTGACCAAAAAATTACCCAAAAAAAGACAAAATGACCAAAAAAAAGACACAAATTGACCAAAAAAAGACACAAAATGACCCAAAAAAAGACATTAAATGACCAAAAAGACAAACACATGAACACTTTAACACAGTGGAGACAGAGCTGACTTCCTAAATGATTTGGCGACCCCCAGAAATCATCTCGTGACCCCAATTGGGGTCTATTTTCATTAAGATAGTGTGACGTCAGAGGTCACATGACCACTTTGAAAATCACCAAAATAGCAGATCTTTGCAGCGTTTTTTCAGCAACTTCCTGACGCGGTAACTTCCCCAACATGCTGGGTGGGGCTCTATAGATTCCTTGGAGCTTCTAGTTTCATATCATACTTCTGAATAGTAACAGGTTAAAACTATGATAACCAATAACTGAAAATCTTCCTTTCACGGCAACTGTTTTTAATGTTTTTTTCAAGTGTTTTGTCTGTGCCGTTTGTTCTCCATTGTTTTTCTCTGTACTCGACATAATTGTAAATGAGGGGTTGCCCTCAATGATTATTGAGAAATAAAGGATAAATGAAAAAAAAAAAAATCACCTGTATTTTTCACATGCTCAGTTAGACCAGTAGTTCTCAACCTTTTTGAGTCGCGACCCCCAATTTAATATGCATGTTGTCCACGACCCCCGCTCACTGAACACAATCTCACATGCACAGTTCAGATCACCCAAAAAAGAAAAAAAATGAATGACCAAAAAAGACACAAAATGACTAAAAAAAAGACACAAAATGACCAAAAAAAAGACACAAATTGACCACAAAATGATAAAAAAAGACACAAAATTACCAAAAAAAGACACAAAATTAACAAAAAAAAGACACAAAATTAACAAAAAAAGACAAAATGACCAAAAAAGGACGCAAAATTACCAAAAAAGGACGCAAAATTACCAAATAAGTAAACAAAATGACAAAAAAAAAAAAAATTTACTAAAAAAAAAACAGCCATTAAATGACCAAAAACACTGAAACACATGATCACTTTAACACAGTTGAGACAGAGCTGACTTCCAAAATGATTTGGCGACCCCCAGAAATCATCTCGCGACCCCAATTGGGGTCCCGACCCCAAGGTTGAGAATAGCTCAGTTAGACAACTGTACAAGGTGTTCCACTTGCACAAACAGTGTTTGTCTGCTTGCCTGGGGAGAGTCAACTCTGATGTTTGTGTTGCAGCTGCATGCAAGGTGCCAGTCTTGTTGGTTAGCAGTTAATTTGCATCCCTGTTTCTGGGAATCTAGGTTAGAGTTCATAGTCTGAATTTAACCCATAAGAACCCAGAGCCAGTTATCCATAAAGGAAAGTTATGGGGGATATATCACAGATGTGGGGTTTTTTTGGTCATTCTGTGTCTTTTTTTAGTAATTTTGTGGGGGGGTTTTGTGTCTTTAAGTAATTTAGTTTTTTTCTGTCATTTTGTGTCTTTTTTCTGTCATTTTGTGTCTTTTTGAAGTAATTTAGGTTTTTTCTGTCATTTTGTGTCTTTTTTTAGTCATTTTATGTCTTTTTTGGTCATTTTGTGTCTTTTTAAGTCATTTTGTGTCTCTTTTTAGTAATTTTGTGTCTTTTTGTGTCTTTTTTAAGTAATTTAGTTTTTTTCTGTCATTTTGTGTCTTTTTTTAGTCATTTTATGTCTTTTTTTGGTCATTTTGTGTCTTTTTTAAGTAATTTAGTCTTTTTGTGTCTTTAAGTAATTTTGTCTTTTTGTGTCTTTTTTAAGTAATTTAGTTTTTTTCTGTCATTTTGTGTCCTTTTTTTTAGTCATTTTGTGTCTTTTTTAGTCATTTTGTGTCTTTTTTAGTCATTTTGTGTCTTTTTAAGTCATTTTGTCTGTCTTTTTTGTGTCTTTTTTAAGTAATTTAGATTTTTTGGTCATTTTGATACTGCCTCCAGTGGCCCCCAGGTAATTTGAGTTTGAGACCCCTGTTCTAGAATATTTCAAGTGTTTGTTACATGGTTGTCACCGTGGGTTCTTATGGGTTAAAACCACCACAGTTACTTTATATTTGTGTAAATGAAAAACATACTTGAAGTCTTTGCAGTCTCTGTCCATGCCGTTTAGTAGACCTCTCCCGTTGGCTTTAGCAGGATCGTTCTCATCTCCCACCTTCTTCTCTGGACTCTTGTCCTCTTCAAAGGGCGACACTTTCTCTTGGGCATCAATCTTCTCTCTCCCGTCCTGGTCAACATCTCCTCCACCCTGCATTCAAAGAAAGAAAGAAAAAAAAAAAATGATTAGGTCAGACTATGTGGCACCCTTGAGCAGTAGTTCTCAACCTTTTTGAGTCGCGACCCCCAATTTAACATGCATGTTGTCCATGACCCCCGCTCACTGAACACAATCTCACACGCACAGTTCAGATCATACAAAAAAAGGAAACAAAATGACCAAAAAAAGGAAACAAAATGACCAAAAAAGACACAAATTGACCAAAAAAAGGACACAAAATGACCAAAAAAAGACATTAAGTGACCAAAAAAGACACAAATTGACGACAAAATGATCAAAAAAAGACACGAAATGACCAAAAAAGACACAAAAAAAGACACAATGACCAAAAAAGACACAAATTGACGACAAAATGATCAAAAAAAGACACAAATTGACGACAAAATGATCAAAAAAAAAAGACACAAATTACCAAAAAAAGACACAAAATGACCAAAAAAGACACAAATTGACTACAAAATGATCAAAAAAAGACACAATGACCAAAAAAAGACACAATATGATCAAAAAAAGACATTAAGTGACCAAAACGACTAAAACACATCAACACACGCTGACTTCTAAAATGATTTGGCGACCCCCAGAAATCATCTCGCGACCCCAATTGGGGTCCCGACCCCAAGGTTGAGAACAGCTGCCCTTGAGAACAAGTGTTTTGAATGAATGAGGCGGGAGCTGAACTTACGTAGCCTCCGTTCCTGTAGCGTCCGTCCATCTTGTCGCCAGGCGAGGAGCTCAGGACGTACTCCACCATGCTCACCCCCAGGCCTCCACCTTCTGAGCGAGGTGAAAGCACAGAATTGGCATCACCATTGCCATGGAAACTCTGGCCTGGTCGCCGCTGCACCATGATTGGCTGAGACACTGAATGATCTGAATGAGAAGCCGTGATCAAATATCTGAATAGTCGTGTACATGAAGTGGAGCTGAAGGAAAACACTGAAAATCATAGTCACTCGCTGAGGAATGTGCATTTTACTGTAGGGCTGCAACGATTCGTCAACGTTGTCGACAAAAATCGATAATAGAAATAGTCGACAATGAATTCCATACGTTTCGTTTATAAGCGCATTTTTTCGCTTTAAAAGAGAGCTTTAACGTTATGTCTGACAAACGTATTATAAATTAAATTTCTGCAGAAGAAGCAGATGTGCAGCAGCAACAAGCTCCTCACTGAGTCAGTATATATATATATATATATATATATATATATATATATATATATATATATATATATATATATATATATATATATATATATATATATATATATATATATATATATATATATATATATATATATTTATATTTATACAGTCTATGGTCAGTACTGGTTCTGGTCTGTGATACGCGGTTCCAACAGGTGAGCCCAGTTCAACCCAGACTACATCCAGAACCCAGAACCAGTTCCACCCACTTGATGGAGCAGAAATACAGTTTTATAAAACACATTTTCCTGTCCAGAAAAAATGGACAGAGGTTTATTTATTTTTTGTGTGAATCAGCAGCTGAATTGTTGAATAAAAGATGCTTTTTTCATTTAAGTACCCATCTTTCTTGTGTTTATTATCATTTGCCACATATTTAAAGCAACTTCATGCTAAATTTAAGAAAAAATTAATAATTATCTGACTAGTCGACTAATCGTTTCAATAGTCGGTGACTAGTCGACTATTAAAATAGTCTTTAGTTGCAGCCCTATTTTACTGTGAAGAAAATCTGCACATCTTATCAGATCTTATAATGAATTCTGCATCTGGAAGAAAGAAAAGCTAAGTGAGAATACAAAGACACAAAGACAGAGGAGCCACTCACGAGGTGATCCCCATGCGTTGTCCCTCCACTCCTCTCCGAGAAGCATCCCTTTCCTTCCATCCTTGGCCAGCTCATCAGAGTCCCACAGCTTTTTTGCTGGCAGAAGCTACAAATGAATTGTACAGATTTTATTAGCATCTGTAAGATCGCTACATGTCTAAATGCAATGTGATGCAATGATATATGCCACTATCAACAATAACATCATATTAAAACAGAGGTGTCAAACTCTGGCCCGTGGGTCAAATTTGGCCCGCAGTATAATTATATTTGGCCCGCGAGGAAATACCAAATGATAACCAGAGCTGGCCCGCCGGTATTATACAGCACAAATACTACAAATCCCAGAATGCTCTGCTGGTGTTTTGGCTTGAACACAGTAGATCAGTGTGGAGCAAACTGAGCAACAATTAAAGTTGTCTTTATGCACTTTTTCTTGCTAGTCCAAGGCTTGAATGGCTGCACATTCATTGAAGGATATTATTATTAGTCATTTGGTTTATTATTGTTATTTTATTCTTACATTTATTTTTAGCCTGTGGAAAAAGATTACTGTTAAATTGAAATTTAAAGAAGGCCTCATATAAAATAAAGGGACATACGATTTTTATTTAAATTTTATTTAAGAAATGAATGCCATTGATGTGTTTGTTTGTTTGTTTTATTTGCATGTTTGCAATATTAAGTTATATCAAGCTTTGCTTGTTCCATTTCGTTTGAACTTGTTTAGGTCCATTTTTTCAATAAATATCAATGTTGGCCCGCGACTTTGTCCAAGTTTTACATTTTGGCCCACTGTGTATTTGAGTTTGACACCCCTGTTTTAAAATGAATGTATAGCAGTTGGGTTAAAATCCTTGTAGAACCTGATAATGTAATAAATTCCCGATAATGTAATAACCCCGATAATGTAATAAAAATCTGCACTTGAGTCCATTGAAAACGTAATAAAACCCGATAATGTAATAACTTCCCGATAATGTAATACACTTTTTACCAATAATGTAATAAAGTATAACACTTTAGATTTCAAGAAGCTGTTAAATGCATTCGTGTTGTCATGGATACCTCTTTTGTGAAAAATGGATGAACGGGTCAAAAGTTAATAAACATTCAACTTTGACCTGTTGGGGAATTATTACATTATCAGGACTTATCAGGACTTGCGAAATGAAGGCGAACCTGATAATGTAATAACTTCCCGATAATGTAATAAAGTATAATACCAAAACATTATTAAAACCTATTTATTCTCCTTGGCGTTCAGTCCCAGCTACGCAACAATCCATGGCTTTCTTTTTTACTTTTTTACCCTTTTGTCTTTTTATCTCTAACTCTGATTTGGATTGAGCTTTTATTACTATTTTATTTTATTGTTTTTAGTATTTTATTGTTTTCATTGTTTTTATTTATACCCATTTGTGTATGATTTATTCTATTTTAATAACTGTACAGCACTTTGGTCAACTGAGGTTGTTTTTAAATGTCTATAAATAAACTTTGACTTGACTTTGACCAAGCACCTTTAGTCAAAAGTTAATAAAGATTCAACTTTGACCTGTTGGTGGCGCTAGAGCTCTGAGCTAGAGTTGATACACAGTATCACCACTTGAACCCAAGTAATGGGTGGTCTGCTGTTACATTATTACAATATTGGGGAATTATTACATCATCAGGACTTGCAAAATGAAGGCTAACCTGATAATGTAATAACCTCCATTAATGTTATACATTATTGGTAAAAAGTGTATTACATTATCGGGAAGTTATTACATTATCAGGTTTTATTACATTTTCAATAGACTCAAGTGTAGTTTTTTATTTCATTATTGGGGTTATTACATTATCGGGAATTATTAAATAATCAGGACTTGCAAAATGAAGGCTAACCTGATAATGTAATAACCTCCCATTAATGTTATACTTTATTACATTATTGGTTAAAAAAAAGTGTATAACATTATTGGGAAATGCACTTTATTACATTATCGGGAAGTTATTACATTATCAGGTTTTATTACATTTTCAATGGACTCAAGTGCAGATTTTTATTACATTATCGGGAATTTATTACATTATCAGGTTCTACAATCCTGAAATTCAAATATTCATCGTTACTGTAGTCTTGGTCTGCAAACATTCTCTCACTTTAAGTTGTACACCATACATCAACAATCTGTCATAGTTTGAACACTTTTCCCTCCAATGGTGGCTGTAAAGGGCTGGAGTTTCCCTTTTCAGATAAAATTGCTACAAAGTGTTCTCCAAAAAGGGCAAACTGTGGCATTTTCCACCTTGGGCCGATCATTTCGTATCCAAGTGACTAATGAGGGCAACAATCTTTGAAATTGGTCCAGTATTGAGCCAGAGTGCTGCAGCCACAAAAAAGGCTTCAATGTAATCCTTTGGGCAATTTTGAACTATCAATTTATTTCCACTTAAAGTGCTTGTTCTTGCCTCCAACAGGCTCAGATTGTTATTCTAGGGCAGGGATGGGCAACTTAAATGCTGCAGGGGGCCACAATTATTCATGTTCACTACCACAGGGCCACATATAGGAGCGTGCACTTAACCAGATATGATGAAACTGCTATTTTAAATATGTTAACAGTGCAGTAACTTAACATATTTCATGCTCAAATGCATGTTTAACAGTATAAATAGTAAATAAAAGGTTTTAAGCAGCTAAAAATAACCACTTACTGTGATTTCTTTTTTTTATCAGTGCAAGAACAGCAGACCAACATTAATTGCAACATTAATTTTGTGCATTTTTACACTGCAATTTTAAGATTTCAGGCCACTTCAAGTGAGGGTGCGGGCCGTATGCGGCCCCCGGGCCTCCTGTTGCCCATCCCCGTTCTAGGAGTTGAAAAACATTATGGAAAAGGGACCCTACAGAGAAAGGCAATGTTTTTCCTTTACCTTTTGACTGACTATTAACTTGACAACCAAGTGTCCCTCAAGGAGAAGTCTCATTCCAACATTACTCAAATGCACTAAATCTATGCACGACACTTTGCTATGTTATTAATATTACTATTATTATTATATATACTGTTGCTGCCATTACTATTATTACTATATACTGTAATATACTACTATTATTATTATACCAGCCTTAATTATTATTATTATTATTATTATTATATATCATATTATTTTATTTAAAATTACTTTATTTATATTTTTCATTTTATTTATTTTTATATTGTTTATTATCTATTACATATTATATTATATATATTATATTATATACTGTACTATTATTATTATTATTATTATATACCGTCTAGTCAATATAGCATTGTTTCCATCATATCACCAGTTTAATTATTACCATCATCTTGCCAACCATCCTACCAACTGATGTTCTTTTTTAACTTCTTAAGTGTCCTTGTTCTATTCTGTGTTTTTTTTTCTATTGTTGTTTTTATTTATGCTATCTCAGTATTTTATTCTATTGTATTTTATTGTACTTGAATACCGGACTGCTGTGACAACCGAATTTCCCTTCGGGGATGAATAAAGTAATCTATCTATCTATCTATTCTGAAATCTTGTGGTCTCCAAATCAGCTAATTTTCCAGCCACGACAACTGTAAATCTCCTAGATAACAGCTTCGCTTTCTGTACTCCAACACTACAAACTTCTCTCTCAAACTCTCACTCATGTTGCCACGACAAGTCACCTCTCGCCTCCCACCTTAAGTGGATATAAATTGATGATGCAAAATTGCACCGCTGCAGCACTCTCGGTCAACACTGGACCAATTTAAAAAATTGTTGTCCTAATTAGTCACCTGGGGCCAGGTTGAAAATGTCAAAATGTCCCTTTAATGGTCGTTACTACTACAGTGCTGTCATGGTTTATTTTTATAGTGACAAATTCATTCACCCTTGCACTATAATATCCTTAAATGCAACTTTACATTACAACTTTTACCAAGCATGAACTGGTTTTGGTTTCCTTCTGTTAAAGCAGGTGTCAAACTCTGGTATAATTATATTTGGCCCGCAAAAACTTGTACCAAATGACAACCAGAGCTGGCCCGCCGGTATTATACAGCGCAAATAATACTACAAATCCCAGAATGCTCTGCTGGTGTTTTGGCTTGAACACAGTAGATCAGTGTGGAGCAAACTGAGCAACAGTTAAAGTGTCTTTATGCACTTTTTCTTGCTAGTCCAAGGCTTGAATGGCTGCACATTCATTGAAGGATATTATTATTAGTCATTTGGTTTATTATTGTTATTTTATTCTCACATTTATTTTAGCCTGTGGAAAAAGATTACTGTTAAATTTAAATTTAAAGAAGGCCACATATAAAATAAAGGGACATACGATTTTTATTTACATTTTATTTAAGAAATGAATGCCATTGATGTGTTTGTTTGTTTTATCTGATATTCGATTTTGCATGTTTGCAATATTAAGTTATATCAAGCTTTGCTTGTTCCATTTCGTTTGAACTTGTTAAGGTCCATTTTTTCAATAAATATCAATGTTGGCCCGCAACTTTGTCCAAGTTTTAAATTTTGGCCCACTGTGTATTTGAGTTTGACACCCCTGTGTTAAAGTCCAAAACCTGAGGTATGTAAAGGAGCAAACTATAGGAGGTATTACTGGCACTTTAAGTCTAGACAGGATGAGTTTTCCATACAGATTTAGATTTTTTTTTGCTTTAGTGCAATGAAGAAAAAGACAGATGTTATGACCAAAAAGCCCTTACCTCTCCCATCCCCCTCGACTCCAGAGCCAGGGCTTGAAAGTCATAGTTCATTTCATCCACAGCACGGACCTGAGACAAAGCAAGAGAAAATGGACTGTGAACAAAAAAAACTAAAAGCACTCAATGAAGGTCACCAAACAGACACTGTAAAAGATTTACACTACCGGTCAAAAGTTTTAGAACACCCCAATTTTCCCAGTTTTTTATTGAAATTCAAGCAGTTCAAGTCAAATGAACAGCTTGAAAGGGTCCAAAGGTAAGTGGTGAACTGCCAGAGGTAAATAAAAAAAGGTAAGCTTAACCAAAACTGGAAAATAATGTACATTTCAGAATTATACAAGTAGGCCTTTTTCAGGGAACAAGAAATGGGTTAACAACTTAACTCTATGGAGTCTTGGGCTATTTTGTCCATTTTTGAATTATTTTCATGTCTTTGCAAGTCATTTTGTGTCTTTTTTTAGTCATTTTGTGTCTTTTTTTAGTCATTTTGTGTCTTTTTTTAGTCATTTTGTGTCTTTTGGTGTCTTTTTTGTCATTTTGTGTCTTTTTTTGGTCATTTTGTCTTTTTTTTAGTCCTTTAGTCCAACATAAAATGTGATTTTGAATCTTTTTTTTACTTTCAAAAGACTATCATGCTCAATAAAGAATTTTAAATGTTGCAAATGTGCATTAATTTCAGAGTACACTGAGACATTAAACTGCATCATTTTCAATTAAATTCTGGAAAAGTTGGTGTGTTCTAAAACTTTTGACCAGTAGTGTAGATGTGCCATGACATGCCCTCCATAAATCGGCCATTATTATTACTTTACCATGAAAATATTTTGATTATGTGAAATAAAAAGCCAACTACAAAATATGGCCTTGCACGTTATTTTAGAGGCCACTAAGTCAACAAAGGCATTTTCAATAGAGACACATTCAACATCTCACTAATCCACACAATACAACCACATAGAAACAAAATACAAAAAAATGACGACATCCCAGGATCAACACCAGTTTTTGCTTTGACATGTAATTATAAATGTGCAGGCATTATTAGCTATCCATCAATTATTCTAATCTTCAAAATACTCTAAAGAAGGATTTTCCTAAAAGGGATGAGTCTTTGTTCACTTTCTGCACTGTGGGTGAAGTTGTTGAAACTAATGTGGATTTTTTTTAAAGGTTACAAACACACCAAAGACTAGAATAATGGCACTAAAACCTTACACTTAACCCATAAGAACCCATGGTGACACCCTTGTAACAAACACTTTAAATCGTCTAGAATCTAAGATTAAACCCATTTAACAAGTCTAACCCATTAATAGTTTGTCCTGTATTGCATTTAACTTGTTCTGACCATATTTCCTGTCAAAATTTTGATATATGTTATGGAGATGAAAACAAAAAGGCAAATGGTTATTTGTTTTTTTATTTATTATTAATTTGTTACTTAAAAACAAATCTGAAAATTTTTGATAATTTGTTGTTAAACAGCATTATTAATGTCTCAATTTTGATAAATGTTGTGGAGATGCAAAGAAAAAGTCAAATTTGTGTTTCTGTAAGCACAAAATGTCTAGTTTATTTATTTTAAAACAAGAAATATTATGAACATAAATACCATAAACGCCCAATGTAACGTTTATGTCACATCACAGATCTTTGACATTTAGGTGTAGTATTTTTTTTAAAATAATCATAAATGTGTTCTATGTGGTCCACTTGGTCTGTGGTATATCCCCCATAATGTTCCTTTAAACATTACTGGGTCTGGGTTCTTATGGGTTAAGAACAAAACAAAGCAATCGTGTTACACCCAATTTCTTTTCATTCTGGCCCTTCCTGATTGTGTTCATGTGGAAAGTAGGGGTGTCCTAATAGAAAACTAAAACTTCACTCTGGTGTGCCCGTGGGCCTTTTTATCATCTCAAATGGAGATCTTTGTCGTAGAACAAAGAGATGACACCATCAAGGTTATAATAGTTTTGGATTTTTCATTAGTTTTAGTTTTAATTTCGTTGTGAATTTTTGTTTTCAAATTCAGTTAGTTTTAGTTTTTTTAGAGTGAGTTTTCTAGTTTTTATTTTTTGAAAATGCTTAGTTTTAGTTTAGTTTTTATTAGTTTTAGTGTTAGTTTTAGTTTTTTTGTAATGGGCTATGTGTTGGGTGCCAGATTCAAAGTGGTCATAATAAATGTTTCCTTTATTTCCTTTGGTTTATCATCTCAGCCCCAATAAGGTTATTAACTGTTTTGTATTTTGGTTCTAGTGTAAACATCCCAGTCTCAGTAAACATATTCACCATGTGTTGCATGTTCAAATAGAAACACAGAATTATGAATAAAAAAGTTGACAAAAACGAAAACTAAGGACATTTTCACTATAATTTTAGTTAGTTTTGTAACCACAAAATACAGTTTCAGTTAGTTTTTTTAAAATCTCTCGTTTTTATTTTTATTTCAGTTAACGAAAATGTTTTTTCAATTCTAGTTTTCGTTAGTTTTCGTTAACTATAATAACCTTGGACACCATACAATAAAATATTTTAAGGAATAAAAGAAAACCGCAGTAATGCAACGTTAACCTGATTTATATCAGCGGTAAAAACACAAAGAAAGAAATAGGTCGCCCGACAATAACATCTTCCCCTTTATCAGGCTGAGTGATAACCCTGAGCTAGACCCACTGTATGCACGGGGGCCTGCCTGGACAAAGGTCTCAGACATGCAGAGGACACAGGGGGCTCAATACACAAACTGGAGAGGGGCCATTGCACAGTCAGTGGATTGGGGCAGATTAATGGGCCGCATGTCTCAATTAGAAAGCTTGCACAAATGAAATGCATATGTGTAAAAGAGGGAAAAGAACAAAAGAATACACAAAAAAAAGCTCTTTCAAGCATTCTGGAAGGAAGTGTTTGAAACAGTTAATAACATATTTGGTGGAAATATTACTATGGATCCAATGGTGGCCCTACTAGGAGGGCCTAAGAGCCAAAAAAATATCTTTTACAGATATTACTAGCAACAGCAATTAAATGCAAATACAGTAAGGCAGTTGAAGCCCCAACATATAGTATGTGGTCTGAAAAAATAAAGGAAATATATCAAATGGAACAAATAACATACTCCTTAAGACTTCAAAAACATATATTCACTAAAAGGTGGAGCCCTGCTATGGGTATACTGATATAATTTTATTTCTTTTATTCCATTTTAATTTATATGTGTGTTACCATGTGTATGAAACAGCAGATATGTTGAATATGATTCTGTACACGATTGTGAATGAAACTTAAATAAAAACTAAGTTCAAAAAAAAAAAAAAAAAAAAAAAGCTCTTTCAAACTGAGCTTGTTAGTTGGAGTGTCTGGTGGATCAGCCACCTATTCATTTAATAGATGAGACCAATGAGGGCCAATATACTTAGTACATAATAGGGCTGTTTTCACTACCTGGAATGAGGCGAAACGCCCCTCATTTGAATACGAGCAGCCCAGAGCCGGCTTTTGTCTGGACTTTTTTAGTCCCTGTAGAAGAGCAGGGTCTTTATTCTCCCCTGAAAACAGCCTGGTTACTGATTGGATAGATCGCTAAGCAGGATGTGACGAAGTACTCTACACAACAACAACACACGCCATTTGTAAAAGCCGGCAAAGCAGCGTTGCCAACTTAGCGACTGTTGCTAAATTTTGCGACTTTTCAGACCCCCTTAGCGACTATTTTTCAAGAAAGCGACTGGAGACAAATCTAGAGACTCCTTCTTACGCCGCTAACCGGCTTGTAAAGAAGCGCCGCCGTTAGCTACAGTTAGCTCTGTAGCAGTACAGTGTGCATGTGCTAACAGGCTAACAGTTAGCCCTGCAGCAGTACAGTGTGTATGTGCTAACAGGCTAACAGTTACCTCTGTAGCAGTACAGTGTGCATGTGCTAACAGGCTAACAGTTAGCCCTGCAGCAGTACAGTGTGTATGTGCTAACAGGCTAACAGTTAGCTCTGTAGCAGTACAGTGTGTATGTGCTAACAGGCTAACAGTTAGCTCTGTAGCAGTACAGTGTGTATGTGCTAACAGGCTAACAGTTAGCTCTGTAGCAGTACAGTGTGTATGTGCTGCTGCTGCAGGAGGTGTTCACTTAGCAATCTCTGTTTGTTTACAACAAGCACCAGACACTCTGTGCACAGTTAGTGATGCCGTTAATTAACAATCACTGTTTATGATCAGAGGAGACTCACAGTTAGAGATGGCGAAAAACCACACATCACCTCCAGAGTCTCTAAATCCCTCTGGGGGCTAACTTGTAATGGAGACAGGCAGAGTGAGCGGACTTTTGAGAGGGCGTGGCCTGAGACTTTCCCCCCCCCAGTCGAAACACGGCTAATACCATGATTTCTCTTTTATTTTTTAACATTTCCTCCAACATTATTGCAGCTCTAGACTATTGTATTCCACTCAATAGCCTGAACACATGCACCTTAGATGAGGTGGGTGTGTTGCTACATGTACTGTAAAAAACAAATCTAATCCAGGAAGTCCAGTTTGTGAAATACAAACAATAACTAACGACTTCAGATGCCAAAACCTGCCGTGTGAACTTTTGTCTCGTCCTCCGGCAGTGAAAGTAATTACACAAGCACTGTTGACGCGTGCTAATGACATATGCCTGCAGGTGAGATCACCACATCTTCAACCGCCCCTAAGTCTTCTGGTGCATAAAAAACAAAACAACTTAAAACTTAAAACTGGCTGGTTGACATCACTTCCAGCAGGCCAGCGTGGGAACACAGACAACACAACTCCTGGCTGTAAAATACAGAGCTTTCCCTGGGAGAGATGGGATTAAACCAGAATTGCATGAACTAGTTTGACAAGGGCTTGAATGTAACGGAGCTTAAATACTGTAAGACGGGGTATTAAAGGTTGGCTGGTTATCACAGACACCGTCACTCTCCTGCTGCGCCAACATAGGGGCAAAACCACTCGTCACACATGAGGTTTTTTGTTGTTGTTGTTTTCTAAAGCATTGTTAACTCACCTAGGTCTATATCAAGGTTATTATAGTTAACGAAAACTAACGAAATAACGAAAACTAGAATTGAAAAAACATTTTCGTTAACTGAAATAGAAATAAAAACCACAGTTTTTAAAAAAACAATATGAAACTGTATTGCGTGGTTACAAAACTAACTAAAATTATTGTGGAAATGTCCTTCGTTTTTGTCAACTTTTTTCATTCATAATTCAGTGTTTCTATCTGAACATGCAACACATGGTGAATATGTTTACTGAGACTGGGATGTTTACACTAGAACCAAAATACAAAACAGTTAATGACCTTATTGGGGCTGAGATGATAAACCAAAGGAAATAAAGGCAAAATTTATCATGACCACTTTGAATCTCGCACCCAACGTATAGCCCATTACAAAAAAACTAAAACTGAACTAAACTTACTAAACTAAACTAAAACTAAGCATTTTCAAAAACTAAAAACTAAACTAAAACTAGAAAACTCACTCTTAAAACTAACTAAAACTAACTGAATTTGAAAACAAAAATTCACAACGAAATTAAAACTAAAACTAATGAAAAATCCAAAACTATTATAACCTTGGTAATTACTTTAACAACTTTCCGACGCCACCAACTGTTTTCTGTCTTTTTTTGGTAATTTTGTTTCTTTTTTGGGTCATTGTGTCTTTTTTGGTCAATTTGTTTCTTTTTTGGACATTGTGTCTTTTTTAGTCATTTTGTGGGTTTTATTGGTAATTTTGTTTCTTTTTTGGGTCATTTTGTGTCTTTTTTGCTCAATTTAAGTCTTTTTTGGACATTTTGTGTCTTTTTTTTAGTCATTTTGTGGGTTTTATTGGTAATTTTGTTTCTTTTTTGGGTCATTTTGTGTCTTTTTTGGTCAATTTGAGTCTTTTTTGGTCATTTTGTGTCTTTTTTTAGTCATTTTGTGGGTTTTATTGGTAATTTTGTTTCTTTTTTGGGTCATTTTGTGTCTTTTTTGGACATTTTGTGTCTTTTTTGCTCAATTTGTGTCTTTTTTGGTCATTTTGTTTCTTTTTTGGGTCATTTTGTGTCTTTTTTGCTCAATTTGTGTCTTTTTTGGTCATTTTGTTTCTTTTTTGGGTCATTTTGTGTCTTTTTTGGTAAAACTAACTGAATTTGAAAACAAAAATTCAGACAGATAGCCTGCATGCCACTAAAATGAGAATAACTGGCCCATTTTAAACACCAGTCCACCTAAAGTTAGCCTGACCAGAAGTTTAACCCCCTTTACTATAGTCACAAGCCACACTCAGGAACTTGGCTTGGGTTTTGGGAGGTTGTAGCATTTATTCATCAACAAATAGCCTAAAGTGTGCACAGAATTAACTGCTACGTTTACAACATTACTGCCAACTTCAGACTCACTGTCACACACAGGGTCTCTCTCTCTTCATCACACACTCGCTGAAGTTTAAAAAAATGTAAGCACAGAATTTTGCTACTTGAATAACACATTTTATACAAATAGTTTTAAAAAAACTGTACTCAAAAACAACTGCTCAATGCTTAACACCCATATGGAGTCTACTTCTGCCCCAGTACACTGGCAGAAACCCTGAAGTTTTATTGAATGGACACATTACTTCACGGGAAATATATTACTGACTGGATGCTGCAGCTTATCTGATATAAGCAAAAAATATTTACTGAGTGAATAAAGCAACAACGCTGCAGGAGCAAATATTTCCATTTTCTGGATTTGTTTTCAAATTAATTTAGTGAAAGTCAGTCAAATTACATAAAAATAATCCAGATTAATTAAATTACTTTTTTTAGAGGTTATAGTAGATAGATGCATTTTCTCAGGTGTGTTCTTTAAACAACTGACAGTATTTTTTATGCATGTTGGGGTCATTTATAAAATAAAAATCTAACGTATTTCCATTTTACCATTTCCTCTTTGTTTGCTGTGGTTAAATTCATTCTACACATTGTACTCTCCAATCATAAACTGGATTTTAAAAACTGCAAATTCAAGCCAAACAACATTTTACCTCAAATTAGTCATTGTTTTTTGTTTGTTTTTTTAAAATCAGGAAATTATATATGCACTCCCTGTTTTCTATTAGTTTAGTTTGTCACTGTATTCAACTTCTTGTATTGCTGCATGCAAGATCATTTAGCTTTACCAACAAAAAACATTTACATTTTCATATGCTCCAGCTACGATAACAACATGGCTAGAAAAACTGGTAATTGATGAATGGC
The DNA here is from genome assembly GCF_030273125.1 of Centropristis striata. Lineage (NCBI taxonomy): Eukaryota > Metazoa > Chordata > Actinopteri > Perciformes > Serranidae > Centropristis > Centropristis striata. Next base: position 1,230,781 of record NC_081534.1, read on the forward strand.
TGGTATATGGTGTAAATCATCACATATTAACCGAGCATGTGGAATATGTGACCTGGTGTCAGTGGCGACTATTGTCCGGGCTGCACATCAAATTATGTGTCCAAACACAAACCCTGACACAGCAGGACGCTACAAACCCCACTGACAAGTTTCCAATAGCAACAAAATAGGAGCCCAACAGGAATCACTAACAGATAATTATGTTTTGTTAATTGCTTTGTTTGTTACTGGTGTGCAGTAAAACTGGCGTCCCCTCTGTCACCCCCAGCTACCCATAACAAAGTAGAATATATGCAAACAAAGAAAATACAATAGGTTTAATTACTGAGAAAATATTCAGTGAACCTTGTAGCCTTAGGGCGTTTTCACACCTGAAAGTCCGAACCAAGGTCCATGTTCTGTTACATTGTCTACATTTGGTCCTGTTGGTTTTGGTTTCACACTGCAAAAGGAATAACGGACTTTACAAAACAATTCTACTGGACACGTCATCTCCCTGTGGACTTTCGCGGCTTATTTTATTTTGTTTTGGTTACGCTGCGTTGTTAGGCCGGCCGCCATCTGACATCAGTGTTACTTCCGCAACGTGTTTACACAAAATTAATCCACCTGTGGTAATACTTTAGCTGGTCTTTTGCTACCAGCAGCACCAGCTTAATGAGCAATACATGAGAGTGCTTGGTATTCGCAAGATGAGCCTCCTCATCATGCCAAAACTGTATCGCTGTCGACAGGAGAGGAGGAGAAAACGGCTCGCGATCCTGCCAGTTATGGCAAAAAACGTCCTGTCATTGATACGAAGGTCCAAACTATAAAAAAAAGTTGTTTTCACACTGCAAAAGGTTCGGACCTTGGTTCGTTTGGTCCGGACCGAGTTCACCTCTTTTGGTCGCCCTTAGCTGATGCAAAATACTGTTGTCCGTCCCTATAATCTGCACTTAATTACCGTATTTTCCGGACTATAAGTCGCTCCGGAGTACAAGTCGCACCAGCCATAAAATGCATAATAAAGACGGAGAAAACATATATAAGTCGCACTGGAGTATAAGTCGCATTTTTGGGGGAAATTTATTTTATAAAATCCAACACCAAGAACAGACATGTCATCTTGAAAGGCAATTTAAAATAAAAATAGAATAGAGGCAACAACAGGCTGAATAATTGTACGGTATGCTTACGTTACATGACACAACTGAGAACGTGCCTGGTATGTTAACATAACATATTAAGAGTTATTCAGATAACTATAGCATAAATAACATGCTAAGAAGTTTACCAAACCATCCGTGTCACTCCAAATAACTAAAATCCAATGAAATCTTCATCCTCGGTGTCACTTTTAAACAACTCCGCTAACTCCGGAGGTAGAAGATGCGGCGCTTCTTCTTCTACGTCGCTTACGTCAGACTCATCCTCATACTCGGCCTAGAGCGCCCTCTTGCGTGAAAATAACATGTGAAATGATATACCGGTAATAATGTGTTAATAATTTCACACATAAGTCGCTCCAGAGTAGAAGTCGCACCCCCGGCCGAACTATGAAAAAAACTGCGACTTATAGTCCGGAAAATACGGTAAATAAATATTATAAATGAGCGAAGTCCCTTTACCTGATCAACGTGATTGGCATCACCAGTTGGCCAGCGATGCTTGCTGGGCGTGCAGCCTCCCAGCTGCTCCCCAGGCTGCCTCTGGAAGAAGTATCCCACTGTGGCGTCGTCCTGAGACCGTCCACTCAGCGGAGGCTGCGGGGTACCTGGGGTGGGGTGCACAACCCTGTCCATGCCCTGTAAATGTGGGACTCCGGGAGCCTGTCCGGCTCCCCCGACTGTGGCTAGGGACCCTCCAACATGAACTCTGACACCACCAGTCTCAGGAGCGCCATTTGCATGCAGCATCCCACCTCTTGACTCCTGCCAGGCCACGTCATTCATACCTAGGATGCTGCATGGAACGCTCATTCCACGGGAAAGCCTACAGACGACAAAATACGCAAAAATGAGTGCTATGTAAAAATATATATAACAGATAATAGCCTGGTTCATTACATACTGTCTATGCACTTTATGTGTTCTTTATGCACACTGTTCATTGCACCTTATTTGTTTCATAGCACCAACATTTTTATTTTTATACTGTATATTCATATTTATTCTGCACTGGAATTCTATTCTACTCCTTAATACATACTCCTTCTTTAGACACTTTATATTTTATTGTATTTTTATATTTTATTACTTGAAGTATGCCTAGGTTGTTCTTTTTATTTAATTGTCATTGTCTATGTGTGTAATGCTGCTGCTACACTGTAATTTCCCAGCTTGGGATAAATAAAGTCTATCTATCTATCTAACCAGGTAAAAGTCTCGTTGAGATTAAAAAAAATCTCTTTTCCAAGAGAGACCTGGCCAAGAAAGCAGCATAAAAAGAGACAAGTTTCAACATTTAAACACAGTTAACATAAACAATTAACAAATCCAGCCATCATAATACTGAAGGAGCCTCAGTAGAGACTTATACGGAGCAGTCACACTGACCAAGGGAAATTTCTTTATCCTTAAGAATCGATTTAAATTCACCGATTGTGATCAAATAAGACAATTTCAATTATTTTTGCAAATTGAAATTGTCGGAGTTAATCACAATCGGTGAATTGAAATCGATTGTGTTACATGAATATGCAATCTTACATCACTCTTTAGTGCTGTTCTGCATAATTTTTATATCTAAATAAAGCCAACATAGCACCCATTTTAAAGTGAGAGTTGGTTACTGTATTCTGGTGGGCTTTTAAGTAATAAAAGCTGAAAGTTACACCATGTAGCCTTCATCATTGACTCCTACGCACGCCAGGAGACAAAACAACTTTTCAAGTAATGTTCCAAAAAAAGAGGCGCCAAAAATAACACCAATAACCTGTAAAACTTAATTTTCTTCGCTGGAACATGTCTAATTCCTGAGTTGCTAGCCTCATTGCTGTTCTACGGTTTAAGACATTTTTATTATTATTATTACTACTACAACAGATTATATCCATTTTTCATTTCATACTTAAAAAAACATTTTTTGTATTACTACATCAAGTTTACACACAGGTCAAAAATGACCTTGAGCATTAGAAGCGTAGTGATACAAAAAGTGATGCACTGAATCAATTAGTGTATGTGTAACTGTGTCTTATTTTTAAGGTTTAACTTTAAAAGAGTTGTTAGAACCACCAGATTACAATGGAAAATCAAGTAAGAAATGAAAACAAAAATAGGATGTATGATGATCAAAAACAAGCTATTTGAAGAAAACCTGCAATACTGAATTATGAAATTAGTTTATTGCAAAGATATAGATTATAAAAAAAACTTTAGACCCATGTTGTGCATCAAAGGGTTAATGACGGTGCATAAACATTAAATGGGAAGTCTAATTTGGTGGTTTGTGGATTTACGAATGGGCAAAGCAACAACGTCACACTGTTAAAATAATCACCCAAGTCATTTTTGGTCAAAATTGGCTTTTGCCTACATCATCTCCTCATGATGGTAAAAATCACCTAGATCCTCAGTTGATCAGATCATGTGATTTTACTCCTGTAAGATAATGGCCTATGTCAACTGTGACTTAAGTGGATTTATTATGCCCAAGTCAAAATAAACTGTGACTTAGGCAATTTTTTTAACATGCCCTTGTGACTTAAGCAAGATATGGTAACACTTTATTTTGAAGGTGTCTACATAAGAGTGACATGAGCGTGTCATAATAAAAAAAGTGTTACCATATCTTGCTTAAGTCACAAAGGCATGTTAAAAAAAAAAAAAAAAGTCATTTATTTCTCTTAAATTACATAATTTACACACAGTGTTATCACTATACCAATAGCCATCCTTTGTTACATCCTTTTTGAGTGACATGATCAATAAATGTCACAGGTTACACTTTGTGAAGTTTTTGTGTTTCCTGTAAAACTTGAAAAAATCAGTTAGGCGATTATTTTAACAGGGTGATGAAATGTTGCATTCATATTGTGTATAACAGGAAGGCTTGGGTAAACAGGTCTGGGTTCTTATGGGTTAAGCTTTCATTCAAGAGCAAGAATATGAGCAGCATGTAAATTGCTAATTCATAAAAGGTTAGCTGGTAGGTTGTTAAAACACATTAAATTCATCTTGACTTCTTCATGAGGTAAAAACGAAGCAGCATGGAGCCTTGCTGTCAGCTTCCCTCTTAAGTTCTGGCTTTTCCACAAGTTTCAATGTCCAATTTAATGCATCAACTCTTTTTTTAGCAATGGCTAAAATCACCACAACCAAGTGTAACATGATTTTACTTTTTTTTGCAGAGATTTCAGATGTTGCCGTGTGCATTTCAACATTTTAAATGCAATCTTTTGTGTTGACTGTTTTTTGTATGTGTGTGTGATTTGGGGCTATTTGTGTGTTTTTTGTAATTTTTTCATTTTTGTGTTTTTTGTAATTTTTGTAAAAAAAATTGTTTATTGTATTTTTGTGTTTTTTATGTGCGTTTCTGTGAGTTTTTTGTAAAAAAAAAAAAAAAAATGTTTAAAAAAAATGTTTTGTTATTTTGTGTGCTTTTGTTTTTTTACGTGTTTTTTATATTTGTGTGTGTGTTTTTGTGTGTTTCAAAATGTTGATCCAGGTATGGATTCATGGTATGCAGAGATTTCAGATGTTGCCGTGTGTGTTTCAACATTTAAAATTTACATTTAATTTAATTAACATTTTAAATGCAATCTTTTGTATTGACTGTTTTTTGTATGTGTGTGTGATTTGGGGCTATTTGTGTGTTTTTTTTAATTTTTTCATTTTTGTGCCTTTTGTAATTTTTGTAAAAAAAAATTATTTATTGTATTTTTGTGTTTTATATGTGAGTTTTTTGTAAAAAAAAAAAAAAAATGTTTAAAAAAATGTTTTCTTATTTTGTGTGCTTTTGTTTTTTTTGCGTGTTTTTTGTATTTGTGTGTGTGTTTTTGTGTGTTTCAAAATATTGATCCAGTAATTCATAATGACAAAATAACAATCAGGTGAATGTGAAGCATGTTGATGAATGCTAGCTAACGCTGTCGTTAGCCTACTGTTAGCTGGTTGTCATGGCTAACGCAACACTACCCATATATTCTTTATTATTATTATTATTATTATTATTATTATTTATTATTATTATTTATGATTTTTGCCACAATGTGAGCTGCTGCTAGCTTTTTAAAAACCCAACTAGCTACTACGATACATGCACAATTGCTGATCATTTGTGAAAACCGACGTGCAAACCTGTTAGCCAGCTGGCTAGCTAATGTAGCTAATGTAGCTAAGCTAGCCAGCAGGTCCGCTGCTAGCAAGCTAAGCTAACTTAGCGGCTTGGACTTTACATTTAATTATTATTCTAAATGGCTAACGGCTACTAGCCTGTACCAGAGCTTCTTATTGTTGTTTTTTTAAGTAACCCAGTCCTCTGTATGCAGTAGCGGATATTGGACATGTTTATTGTTCCCTAATGTTACTTCGCTACAGTTAGCATTAGCAACCTGCTAAGCTAACAAGCTAATGCTAACCGCTGCGGGGCCTCCTCTGTTTATTATTGGTTGGCGACGCTAGACATCAAAGTTAAATTCATCAATTTACTATTGTTTTACAGTGAGCTAGTGGCCTCTATTGTTGGGCGAGAAACCAAGCTATTTTATCATCTCTAAATATCACATTAGTTTAATGCAAACAAGCCAAATAACCCCCCATTAAAACATCTAATAAGAGCTAGCAGGCGCTAATTGGTGTTGTTGCTAAAACATGAAGCTAACAGTTAGCGGCTAAACAACATGGCCCCTCCAGGTCCCAAACAGAGGGGCCTTACTGCTAAACAAAAGGGGAAACACTCACAGCACGGCAGCGCCTTTAAATCAGTCGCTTTGCAGGAGCTTTTTGTTCTTTATGTGATGAATAAAGAGCAGATACTCACGCCTTGTCGTTAGAGAGCGGGTCTGTGCTTGTTGCACGCCTCAACCAGGTCCTGTAGAGTTTAGTTTCCTTGGACAGAGCGGTGATTTAGCAGCTGGTAGTCAGTTGTCTCCGCTAGTGCCCCCTCCCTGTAAACAGCCTCCACTACCTACACATGCGTAGAACAAACAATGTCAATGCAAATGTGCCTTCACAACGCACCTTTTCTACACAATATGCATGCAACATATAGGTGTTTAAACACCTATATGTTGCAAGTCAAAAGTAAAAGTACTTGTTATGCAGCATGGAGACAGTTAGTTTTTTTTAAATATATTCCAAATATTATATTAGATTATTATTATTGATGCATTTATGTATACAGCGTTTTAATATTCTCAAGGTAGGGCTCATATTGACTACTTAATATACTGTTATGAGGTTTATTTTAAAAAGTGTCTAATCACCTAAATTTATTGTGTTTTTTATGTTAAATCTCGACCTGAAAAGTAACTAAAGCTGTCAGCTAAATGTAGTGGAGTAAAAAGAACAATATTTGCCTCAAAATGTAGTGAAGTAGAAGTATAAAGTGACATAAAATGGAAATACTCAAGTAAAGTACAAGTACCTCAAAATTGTACTTAAGTACAGTACTTAAGTACCCCCTCCCTGTAAACAGCCTCAACTACCTACACATGCGTAGAACAATGTCAGTGTAAATGTGCCTTCACAACGCACCTTTTGTACACAATATGAATGCAACATATAGATGTTTAACCCTATAAAGCCAAGTGTATCATATTAGATACAGTAATTTTTGAGACCTCTACATCATCAAAAACCTGATGTATACATGTGTTGAAGATGAACAAACTGAGCAACAAATTGCACAAAAATATCAGATGTAGCAAAAATGATATGCAGGTTCCACGAGTGGATCAGTCATTGCTGCATTAAAAAACTTAATATCAGCTGATGTATGATGTTGTGTTATATGGAAAAAATATGTATTTTGCATGTATGAGGAAAAAGGAAAAGTCAAAGTCTTAATAGGTTAAAAATGTTAGGTTTTATATGTTTTTGTTAGTTCAAGAAAAACAATCTGTGAGCAACAAATTGCACAAAAAGACCTGATGTATCAAATATGATACAAATTAGAATTCATATATGCAATTTATTTATTTTTTAAAATTCGTCAGCAGGTTAATAAGCACTTGGTTTTTAAAAAAAATATATTTTTCTGGCAATTATTTCATGGTTCAGGCTTTATAGGGTTAAGATGAATTTAATGTGTTTAACCCTTTGATGCACAACATATTGACACCTCTTCTAATGCACAAAATGGGTAAAAAAAAAATGACCCGCATTCATTTCCCATGTTATTTAATGCTGCTTGTGTGTTTGAATATCTTTTTTTATTACAACAGATCATTATATTCATTTTTCCTTTCATACTTTATAAAGAAAAATAGCGAAACATTCATCCAAATTTGATTTAAAATGAAATGATCTAGTACTATAATAATAATAATAATAATAATAATAATAATAATAATAATTTGTACTGTACTTATGCTGAATACTTGGACTAATAAATGATAAAATACATTTATTTCATAAATGCATAATAGTAACACGCAGCCATACATGAAATAACATTGAAAATAGATATGGGTAATTTTTAACCCATGTTGTGCATTAGAAGCGTAGTGATACAAAAAGGGTTTTTATTCAAAAAGTAAGAAATGAAAAAAATATTAGGATGTATGAGGATCAAAAACAAGTTGTTTAAGATAAGCCTGGAATAATTAATGATGAAATTAATTTATTGCAAAGATATAGAAAATAAAAACTCCACCATGTTGTGCATCAAAGGGTTAACAACCTAGCAGCTAACCTTATATATATCAATTAGCTCTTTACATGCTCTAATGTCGCACTTATATTCTTGCTGGGTAAGTTTGAATGAAATCTTAATAATTCAATTTAGTTGGCTGAGAAACAAAATATAAAAAAATAAAATCGGATATGGGGGGTGATTTTAATGACGCCAATAATAGAAGTTAAATGAGAATTACACCAAAAGGGGGTTATAATACATCATCATGCAGTCAGATTGGTGGGTTTGGGCTGATCCTGGGTCGGGTGGGTCCTCGTGGTCCATGACCCTCCTCTCCAGAAGGAAACCCGGTGAGATCCAATCACCTCCTCCTTTACAAACTGTGATCTCACCTCCCTATTTCCGATTGGATTGCTATATTTAGGAAACCACCCTTTGCTTTATAAAGAGATCGCAGCGGTTCCTGGTAAATGTTCTGGAGTTGGTAGACGGGAGCGGCTTACGGGACAACACACACTAAAGAGTATAAAAGCAAGAGCCAGTGAGGACACCGGGGACATTTAGTGTTTTTGACGCCGCACTTGGTAGCGAGAGGCCGGGAGAAGAAGGGCAGGAATGGCTGACATACGGAAGAAACTTGTCGTGGTGGGGGACGGCGCGTGCGGGAAGACATGTCTCCTGATTGTGTTCAGCAAAGACGAGTTCCCTGAGGTGTATGTCCCCACTGTGTTTGAGACATATGTGGCGGACATAGAGGTGGAAAACAAGCAGGTCCAGCTGGCTCTGTGGGACACAGCCGGCCAGGAGGACTACGACCGGCTGCGGCCCCTCTCCTATCCGGACACTGACGTGATTCTCATGTGTTTCTCCGTGGACAGCCCGGACTCGCTGGAAAACATCCCCGAAAAGTGGGTCCCTGAAGTGAAACACTTCTGCCCCAATGTGCCCATCATACTAGTGGCCAACAAGAAAGATATGCGCAACGACGAGAACGTGAAGAACGAGCTGTCCCGGCTGAAGCTGGAGCCCGTGAAGGCGGAGGACGGCCGCGCCATGGCCATGCGCATTGGCGCATATGACTATTTGGAGTGCTCTGCCAAAACCAAGGAGGGGATCTGGGAGGTGTTCGAGACTGCGACGCGGGCCGCCTTGCAGAAACGGAAAACGCCATCGGAAGGTTGTCTCAAATGCTGTGTTCTGATGTGAACCCACGCTGTCTGGAGGACAACAGCGACGCGCAGCAGCAGGCGAGACGCTTCCACCGCTGGGATCCGGTCTGAACATGTCTGGGCAGTCACCATGAGTTTGGATACTCCCTCAGTAATCAGACGACCTTGGTTGCACCAATGACTGCAAAACAAGTTGTTTTTTTCTTATTAACACACTCAATGATCATCCGATATATCGGGTTTTTTGTGTGTGAGATGCACTGGTTACAGCATGTTCATAGTGGGTCACATGATCCCAGTCTGACAGGTGGAGGGGGTGAAAAGGACAGACTGCATGTCAGAGGACCCCTCCTCATGGGGACATGTCCTTTTGCAAAAGGCCTTCTTTGGAGCCAAGGTTTAAATTGCTCACTTTTTGTGTTTTCAAAGTGTTTGCATAGGCTACTGCCTTACTGCCAAGGTTATACTTTGTATTAAGCAAAGCAGTGAAAAAATTGCACTCGTTATTTATGTCCACTTTGTATTGTATAATTACTGCATATAGTTTGTGAAATTGCACAGCGTCTGGACACTTCAGTTATTCACAGACAGTTTTATAAGAAGTGTGAGTGTCAGGATGCCCATAGTGTTTGTGTCTAGAGACTACACAGTGGCCAGCCTTAGTAAAGGGCTAACCATATTGTCCAGTGTAGTTTTCAGGTAGATGCTTATTTACAGTTAAATGTATAAACAGTTACCGGAAATATCTTTTTTTTTTTATGTTTGCTAAGCATGCTTCCACTTTGAACATTACGCTTTGCTGGTGGCTACAATAATCTGCTCTGGGAGGACATTTAAAAAAAAAGGGGTGCTTTTTCCTCGTGAAATATTAAGAAAAAAAACAGTGAAATAATATGTCACACAAATACATTGTAGCCTGTAAATAGTACAGCCAGCAAAGGAGGGTGGGGTGCTTTGTCCTTACTGCTCAGCTGAACCAAATCATTTGAAGCACATGCCATGTTTTTGAACTCTGAAATTCAGGTCCAGCTGTTTGAAAAGACCTGTTTGACATTTTCTATCTAGCAGTGTTGGAGGGGATATTCCCAAGAGCAGATGAAGCATGTGAGATGGTTTAGCATGTGAGCGCTTAGCTCGTGAAAAGAAATGCAGCCTGTGTCAGAGCTCTGTGAGCTTGTGGCACACGCTCGCATGGCATTATGGGAGCGCGTGGCACTTAAAAAAGAAATGGATGGAACTGTATCATATGTCGTTAAAACTACAATCTTATAATAGTTACACAAACTGAAACAAAAGGGTACATCTTTGACTAAAACACTACACAAAGTACATGTAAAGTAGTTATTTACAGTGGTGGTGTTAAAGGTTTGTTTACAGCAGTAAAACTGAATTACGATTGATTGAGAAATACAATCTTAATGTCTTCCATTATGACCATGAATGTACCTCAGATTTATTTGGTGAAAAGTATTGTTGGAGGTTTTGTTGGCAACAGAAATCAAATGTATTTCAGCAGATTTTCCACACTTGTGTAATGACTCCAGCTCATGTATGATCTGTGTTGTGCTGCTGTCCTGTTACATGGTGCTGGGAGTGCTGCATGCTTCAAGTGACAGCTATGAACATCAATTACACAGGCCAGGGTGGTGCAACACTGGGAATACAGCGTTTGAAAAATAAGAAAAAACCCTGTCGGATTTACTCTTTTCGCTTAAAACATGTCATTTTTCTGTGGTTCATTAAAGAACCATAGTAGAGATAAATCAGAGTTTAGAAAGAGTATCTTTTATAAACCCAACCAGAGTCACAATGGTGTAAAAGTCACATTCCTGCCTGCCTTCTGTTGCTGGGCTTTTTGCTGACTTACAGGACAGGAATGCATTGTGCTGGACTGGTTAATTTTCCCACACTGGCCCCCCTCATGTGCCTCTGATTTCCAATGTTGTTGGGTTATTATTCACTGATCAGACAGAGCAGAGCATCTTTTTCTTTCTTTCTTTCTTTCTTTCTTTCTTTCTTTGAAGAATAAAGCTATGGAATCATGGAGGAGGAAAATGCTGAAAACGTGCCAAACATGTTTGTAAGAGTTTGTCAAATTCTGACCACATTAAATGTAATGACATAAGGTCCAGGTTCGAATGGAACAATGGATTTTTTGTGAGGAAAACAATACAGAATGTAAGGGAACAATTGGTACTGTTTTGGGAAAGTCAATAAAAAAATCAATGTGTGTCACCACCTCTACTTTTCCGTTCTTTTGTCCCGTTTTCTCACAATAAAGACAGATACTTAATGTGGCATTGCAGCTGTCAACATAAATAAAATAAAAAATCAAAAATTAACTTTTTTTTCCTATCTTGTGAATTTATAGGCTACATTTAACCTTAACTTTAATACAAGTTTTATGATTATTGGTGGAAAGAAACTATGTACAATTTTAGTGTACAATTTTTTGTTTGCAGAAATTACAGTAAAACACTGTAAAATTGCACCAGAAATAGGTTGTAAAATTAAACATTGTACATCACCGTAGTAGTTACTTTTAATTACTGTAAATCAAAGAATAACAAACTTTATATTCTACTGTCATAAACTGTAGAAAACACACAGTTGTGCTGTAAAAATATGAAATTTTCATGTAAAATTAATGGAGAAATACCATGATGACACAATCACCCTAAAAGTATTCGGGGTTATTCATTATAAATTACAGTTTTTGCTATAATTTACATTTACATACGCTCACTGTATTTCTTACGGTGAATTTAACCGTAAATTAAACAGATTAATTTGTAGTATATAATACTTAATATTGTGCTTATTACCCAACTAAATGTATCTGACAGCTATTGTTAGTAGACCATTTATTAGTTTACATACAAAACATATTTATGAAGTAAAATGCATGTTATATAATTAACTACCCAGCAGCTTGTGAAGTAGTTCCACTCCCGGAAGATACAATAGAATACTGCCTTATATTCCTGTATTATTTTTTGTTTTAATATTTTATATACATTTAGTTAATAATCTATCTACACTTTGACATACCGTAAATTTTTAAAAACGCCTTAGAATACTGCCTTATATGCTTTTATTATTATTTTAAATATTTTATATACATTTAGTTTATAATCCAGCTGTACTTTGACATACAGTAAGTTTTTAAAAGCACCTTAGAATACTGCCTTATATGCTTGTATTTAAAAAAAATATATTTTATATACATTTAGTTAATAATCCATCTGTATTTTGACATACAGTAAGATTTTAAAAGCACCTTAGAATACTGCCTTATATGCTTATATTATTTGTTTTAATATTATACATTAATTAATAATCCTTCTGTACTTTGACGTACAGTAGGATTTTAAAAGCACCCTAGAATACTGCCTTATATGCTTGTATTTAAAAAAAATATATTTTATATACATTTAGTTAATAATCCATCTGTACTTTGAAATACAGTAGGATTTTAAAAACGCCTTAGAATACTGCCTTATATGCTTATATTATTAGTTTTAATATTTTATATACATTTAGATAATAATCCATCTGTATTTTGACATACAGTAAGATTTTAAAAGAACCTTAGAATACTGCCTTATATGCTTGTATTATTTAAAAAATATATATTTTATATACATTTAGTTAATAATCCATCTGTACTTTGACATACAGTAAGATTTTAAAAGCACCTTCAATGTGTATTTTTGTATTGTTATATTGCTACTTTTGCTTAATTATCTGAATACATCTGCTTATGATCACACAAAGCCAACAGGCATTATTGGAAAAATTAATTCATGTTTTCCAAAGGAGGAGACCGATTTAGGACTTTTTTTTCCTTTCTACTATTGTTAACAAAAGCCGTCAAACTGACTCACTTTCCTCATTGTTTTAGATAAAACAGCATGTGTGTCAGAGAAGCTATTTGTGTCTCTGCTAAATTTAGACCCAGGGATACAAATGACTAACGTGCGTATGACAGGGGTGTATATCAAGCTTTTTAAAATTATACCATATTGTAACTGTGTTCAGTATATTGTTTTTTAATGAGTAACTACAACTGTCTTATTTGTGAGTTTAAAGGGAGAAAACGGATGTGCTTTCTGTCAGGATTTGTACATTTTAACAGCATTTTAAAGGAATAATCTACTACCAGTGTGTAAAAATCACATCATAGTACCTTTTAACTTTCATAAGTCTGTCAAGAAAGGTTTGAAGACATGAATTTATATGCAAGAAATGCAAAGAGAGGTACAGTATGCAGTTCAAACTGTCTTTATTGAAGGACACAATGTTTTTTAAATAGTACAAGACACAAAGGGAGCACAGTAGGGCCGCCTAACAAAATTAATAGTTTGAAAAACAGAGTAGAGAGACACACATGGTTACACAACAGATACAGTTAATACAAACACTTTAGTAGATCCTGGCTGGCCATCGTGAGTTAGTTAGCGTTGACAACAAATGGTAAAGGAATTTCAACCTCCATCATTTTGTCACCCACTGTCAGAAATCCAAGATCCCTGGTGTTCTCTTTTAGCATCTTAATGACATTGTTGTGGAAAGCATTCAGACGTTTTACCAATAAGTCAATCCAGGACTGGATGTCAGCTTGAAGCTGTTCAAAAGACATGTCAGCCACAATATCCTGGAGTTTAGCATTCACAGCTCTTAGATATTCCTCAACAATTTTGCGGGCCTCTTTAATCTGCGTGATAACATCAGCCAGGGCTTCAGAGTTAACTGCATCCTTGTACACTTCATTCACAAACTTGATGACTTTATCTACATTGTGAGATTTAAGGGTTTGGAGAAGCTTCTCGCTTTGTTCAGTGGTAAACTTCACAAATGTGGAGAAATTGTTAATGATATCTTCCAGCTGGATTTCTCCCAGTTTCCTAACAGCGTCAATTACTTGGTCCTGAATTTTCTTCAAAGCTACAAACAAGTCTTCAAGAATTTCACTTCCACGGACAACATAGTTAGAGCCAGGAAGAGTGAATTCAATGGTCTGGAAATAATCAAGGACTGCTGCAAACATAGAGGAAAAGTATGCTGGAACCTTTTCAACTGCCTCCTCAGATACATCGGCAACAAAAGCACTAAATTTCTGGTAAACCTCAAGTCCAGACAGCCTCTGTTCATAACCGGGGATCTGGAACTTGGTCTCTCTCAGGAATTTCACAACAGCATCAAGAATGATTTCAACTTTCTTTTGGTATCCCCTGAGGATCACAATGGTCTTATCTGTGACACTTGCCATGAAATTAGAAGGATATACTTCGGCAACTTTGTCAACGACCCTCTGGAATATGATTTTAGCCTCATTAAGAGGACTCTCAAGGATTATAAAAACTCCGGAGAATGACTGATATACACCGATAACAGGGGCAGACACGTATTCCATGATTGTGGGGACCTGTTCCTTCAGTGCCAGCATCACCTCATAGGGCATCTCCATGTTCCAGGATGTCTGAAGGTTCAGCTTCTCAGAGTTGATCACAGACATCTTCAGACCAGCAATATCAATGTCGGTTGTTGGCTCAGACTATGGGGGAAAAGAAAACACGAAATAAATATTCATAAATTATCAATACAACATTCAAATTGAAATTACTATATAAGGTTATTAGTAGGCAAAAAAGTAAGTTAAAGTTCTCTTACCGGGTAGCGACCATAGAGTCTTGCTTTCACTTGTGCTGGGCTCTTAGTCTGCATTTGAACTGCAATCAGTCCCATGGCTGGAGTGGACATGGAGACAACAAGGCCTTCCTCTGGATTTCCAGTAATCTCCTGATTGACTTCCATATCGAGGAAACGAAGATTGAGCTTTGCTGAGTTGATGATGGAGGCATCCACATTGTCAGAGCTTAAGGTGATGGTGCCGTCATGTTTTCCCTCAAGAAGTGAATGTTCCACAGACAGGAAAGAGGCCGTTTTAAATTCTTCTTTGTTTATGTTGGCATTGCCCTGAACCTTTCCATTAAGGAGGTCATGTTCAGAGGTTGAGAAAGCATCAAGTTTGATGAGAATGCTGTCCTGGTTCTGGAGGCTGGCATCAGATTTGAGTGTGACCATTGGGGTTTTCAAGGAGAACTCGTGGGTCAGATCACCCAGCACTGGGATCCTGATGTACTGAATTTTGGGCATGGTGATTCTTGGAATAGTCAGCCTTCTCAGGGCAGGGGGAACATACAGAGCAGGCATTCTGATGAGAGTGACATCGGGCAGGGGAATGGTGAATGTGGAGACCTCAACATTCATCACTGGAACTGTGTAGCCAGGGATCACAATGGTTTTGGGCAACTCGGTACTGTACTTTTCATACTCCGCCTTCACTTGGTCAAAAGATGTAGCCAGGATGGCGGCAGCCTTATCCTTGCCGATGACCATGTTCCTTTGCATAGTCTTGATATTGTTATTCATGAAATTGATGATTGGTTCCACATCAAAGGTCATCACAGGGCCCTTCTTGTAAATCAGCTTGGAGCTCATGTCAAATGTCTGCTGAGGTGTGATCAGGAGAGAGTCCAGGCCAGTATCTTGCCACAGAGTGATGACGTAAGGGGTTGGAGGTCCCCTTGTTTCAATAAATGGCAGCTTAATTGGATTAATTTCGATAGGCAAGGTCAGCAGATACAGATTAGCTTCTCCATTGATCTGGGAAAAGATGTTAATTTCACTGTCACTATTATCCATGGTGAAGTAATGGGAGTATTTGTTCTGGTTGAATCTAGCCAGAGCTGTCCAGCTAGCCTGCTGCACTTCAGAGTTCAGGGTCAAGGAGATGTCATTCTGGAGGTCAATTTTTCCAGCCAAGTCGAATGGAAGGGCAACCTTCACATTTCCCTTGTTCTTGGTGTCAAACATAAGCTCGCTAGGTGTGACCAAAGCAAGGGCAGAGTTTGAGAGAGTTCCCTCGACCCGTCCAACTAGCTCTGCACTGTGAGAGGCAGTCAAATCAATTTTCAGGTCTCCAGAATCAGCCTGGAACTTGATACTTGCAACGCTGCCCTTCATCAAAGGTGTTTCTGTCTCAAACGTGGCATCAAAATTGATGCGGTGGAAAAAGTCAATGTCAGCGACCACATTCTGATTGAGTTTGAAGCTGTTGCTACCTGTTTCTCCTGTGATGGTCACTTTGGCTGTGGGGAAATCAATGACTACCTCAATGTCACTCTTGTGGGTTGCCTCATCTGAGAAGTCCTGAACTGCATATTTTCCATTGCCCACATTGGTAATGGTCAGACGGGCAGTGCGAGCCTCAATCTGGAGGACATTCTTTTGATTCATTGTTGTGTCACTGAAGATGTTGAAGGCTGGCATGTTGATGTCATGTTTGTAAGATGTCTCCACGGTGGCAGAAACTCCATTTTCCATGGCAAAGAATGCATTGTTGACAAGCTCTGCAACATAGACCTCGGTGTTGACTTTTGCAGTAGTTTCAGCAGAAGCTTGACCTGAGAGGCCATAGAGGGTCATTGTTCCCTTGTGGTCAAGAGTGAAACAACACTGATCAACTTTAACGGTCTCAGAGATGGACAGGCGGCTCATCTTGGGTGCAGCGAAATGGGCACTGGCGTCCACGGTGTAGTCAAGGCTTTTCAAAGTAGATGAAGCCTTTGAGTTCAGGTTGATCTTGAACTCTGGTGTGTCCGATGCAGTTGTGGTGTTCTCGAGGTCAGCAGTTGTCTTGAGAGTGAGATGGGGGGAGGTAACTTTGAACTCTCCATAGAGTTTTCCAAAACAGGGAATCTTGCTCATATCTGCAACTTTGTCCTTCAACTCCATGGTGAATGTGTCGTAATCGAAAGATTTGACTTTCTGGATCATCCTCATGAAATAGTCACTCATGTCATCAATCAGCTGTTTGAAGTTAAAGGAATACAGCTCATTCACAAGCTCCTGAACAGGTGCCATGAGTTTTTCGATCAAAGGCTGGATGTCAATAGACTTGAGAGCAGCAATTGCAGACTGCATCCTTTCCCTCACCTGATACTGCTTCATAATCTTAACAATCTCATCCATGACGGCGGCAATCATCTTCTCAATCTCGTAGCTGGAGAGGATCTCCTCTGCTTTGGCATAAATTACATTGAAGTTGTTAGCAATGTTATACTTCTTGATCCAAGCCAGGATAGTGTCTTTGATTGATTTCAGCACATTCATGACTTTGTCAGTAGGGAACTTGGCTGTCAGGTTGGTCAGGTAGTTTTCAATCGAGCTGAGGAACTTTCTCAGGTCTTGGACAAAGAGGTTGAAGTCAAAGTTGTCAATGACCTCCTTCAGTTCTGACACTTTGTTCTGAAGCTTGGTACTGATCTCATACTTGGTGTTGATGTCTTTCAGCATCACAATGCTTTGGTCCATAAGCCTCATCGCTGTGGCCTTCATGTCCTCAATAACTGCAGGCAGATGCTCAATGAATGGAATCTGGATGAAGTGGCTCTCGCTGTTCTTATCATATTTCACAAACCCAGAGATGGTGTAATCTTCATTGGCGTCACTGAGGATGGAGGTTGCAACAGCTCCTGACATCTCAATGCCCATTCTCTCTGCATTGTTGTAGGCATTTAGTTCTTGATCAAAAGTGTGCTCGTTCACTTTGGATACCATCTTCAGTGTGACACTTTGCTCCTGGAGGCTCAGCATGCTGGTGAACTTGTTGTCCATATTGGTGTTGAAAGCGGGTCTGCCTTCCAGTTCATTGGTGGTTGAGGCTCTGTACTCAAAGGATTGTGTGAACAGCAGGGGTTCGGCCTTCAGGAGGAATTTGCTGTATAGTTCGCCGCTATGCTGACCATACAGATATCCTTCACCATTTGAGTTGAAAATGGCATCAATGGTCAGAGTGAAGGGTGCAGCAACAGTTTTGACTGTACTGTCCATGCGAAGAGCTGGTGAGTTGAAGTTGGCCACATTGTTGAACTTCATAGTGAGACCAGCAACCTCCATATCAGTGGCATGTGTCATCTGAGCTCCAAGGAGTTTACCATTGGTGTTGCACTTTGCAGAGAGGACCATGTCAACGAACTTGACTTCATAAGTGTGCTTGAGCTCTTCCTCTGAGAAGACTCCCATCATTGTTCCAGTCAGCTCCATCTTGTAGGGCTCTGCCTTGAAGTGGGCATCATTCACAAAGCTAATCTCCATGATCTTCAGGTCATTTTTCATATTGACTGAGGCAATAAAACGCTCCATGTTAACTGTGATGTCGTGCATGTAGGAGTTCCTGTTGTTGAGGAAGTTGTCAGTCTTGGACTGAAGGTTGAAAGATCTCAGCGTAAGAGACAGGGAGTGGGTGTTGTCGGTTCTGATCTCGTTGAAAGATCCAACAATGTTGTTGGAGAGGATCAAGCCATCTTCATTCAGTCTGAGGTTCACTCTGTTCCTGGTGTTGACGTCAAAGAGGTTGCCCTTAAGGATGCCGTTGAGATACACTTCTGTGCTTGCAATCTTTCCCTCAACACTGAGCTCAGCTTTGTTCTCTTTAATGGCTCCCTTAGTGCTAAGAGACATGGTGGCGCCATTGGTGTCAACTCCACCGTGGAAAACATTCTCAAAGGTCATTGGGCTGTACTGAGCAGTTGTTGTGCAGCTGGTGGTCAGGCCATTCATGGTCAGAGCCAAGGTTGCCTTGTGAGAGGCAAGGCTTGAGAAGACGTTCAAGGAGGCATCAGTATTGATCTCCAAGCCGGAGGGGTTCAGGGACCCAGTGAGCAGAGAGTAGGCACGGTTCACTGTATCATCAGCTTGATTCTCGATCCTGAGGCTGGCCTGTCCTCCAGAGGCAGAGAACTCCATCTGGTTACGAACCATGCGCTCATCAGCCTTGGTCACAGAGTCAGACTGGATGTTCAGCGTGACATCTTTGTAGCTAAGACTCATCTTGGTGGTGTGCTTGATGGGCTCGGTGTTCATGTTGGTGTTGGACTCAATCAGAAGCTCCTCATTTGCATATGATGCCTTGATCTTGTTGACAACCTTCAGGACTTCAGAGCTCAGCCTCAGTGTGCTCTCCAGTTTAGCTTCTTTCTTCGCTGGCTCAACAGAGAAGGTGTGGAGGTAAGTGGTGGTAGCACTCATGGGTCCAACAGTCACACTTCCGTCTGTGTTGATATCTCCAGAGAGTATGTTTGAGTCAAGCGTGACCTGGGTGGTAACGGTCAGAGAAGTCTCCAGACCCACAGGGCTGAGGGCAGAGATGTGGTACCTTCCTGTTGACATTACATTCTCTGTGACAGCAATGGTTTCCAGCACATTGATATCGGTTTTCAGGAGCATGTGGTTCAGGGCACCATCAATAGTGAATTTCATTGTCTTCTCTGGTGTGTCTGTGACTGATGTAGCTCCTTTAAAACAGACAAAAAAGCAAAAATATTAATTGTTTTGACCTTATATGATGTTTCTAGAGTTAAATAACAAACAAAGAGTCCCTATAATTAAAGACAAGGATAAACGAAAAATGAAATTACCCTCAGTTGAGAAGGAGAGAAGCTGAATTGGACTTTCAGCCAGGATGCTGAACTTAGCCAAGTAGTTGGGAGAGTCTACAGTGTTGTTACCAACAGACATAGTCGCCTCCCAGTCATAATAGTTGCTGTTGATCTTGGCAGATGCTTCCACCATTCCCATCAGAGGCATGGTGAAATCATATTCAGATGGGATGGTAAAAGTGGGGATTGGGATCTCCTGTGAGGCAAAGTCCATGTCGAGCTGAGGCACTGAGATGCGTGGGGAGTTGATGGTTGAAGGGATCCTCAGCTCCTCAGATGATTTGCCTCCAAGAGGCAGAGGGACCGTGATGGTCAAGCGGTCCTTGTTGAACTTGTATCTGAATGTGCTGTCACTGATGAAAGGATTAAAGCAGAACATGGGTTATTAAGTTACTTAAAACAGACACTGAACTGGTAAGTAAATGTTGCGAATAATAACAATTATCATGATTAGATGTGGAGTTTACTTACAGGGCCATGAACAGGTTTTCAGGGATAGCGGGCATTTCCACACGTGCAATTGTGTTCCTCAGAGACTCAACATAGGGAACATCAGCTGAGATCTTGTCCATCCAGATATCACCAGCCTGATGAGAAAAACACAAAAGTTTTCATGCTTTGGTCCAAAAGAACTGAACTAAGAACTAAGTCAAACTAAGTCTTTGGAAATAGTTATAATCATTATAATCATATTGTTTTCACCTCAACGGCCTTGTTGAGGACATGACGCAGTTTCATGTCAGTCTTGACAATCTGCTGGTCCATGACATCTTCCGCAAACTGGCCGAGCCAGGCCCGGAGGGCTTCAGTGTAAGGCACCAGGATCTTAGTGTCAGCCTTCATGTCAGACATCAGCTGAACCTCAGCCTGGTCTTCACCTGAGATACAAAACAGTTTACTTTTACATCTGCCACAGTGTGTGAGATAAATGTCTGAAGTGGTCAATCTTTAAAGTCAATGAGCAGTATTTTCTTGAACATACCATATCTGAATGTGACTGCCTGGATGGAGGAGGTCTCTGGGAGCTTGACATCACTTTTGATCTCCATGGTGAGTCCATCAGCGTTGCTCATGGTGGCAGTGATGGCGGCATCAGTCCTGAGTTGGGGGACTATCAGCTGAACCTTCAGCATGCCATCAGTCATGTCCTGAACCCTGTAGTCAATTAAAAAGACATGATAAAGTCAATGAATGTTGCTGTTGCATAAATCTGGACAAGAGCGTTTTACAGTATACAGCTCTAAGTTAGATATGTTATTTATTGGCAGAAGATTTGAGTTGACTCACTTGGCACGGCCAATCAGAGTGAGCTGGGGCACATTCTTGTTGGAGAGCTCCAGAATAAGGGATTTGTCTCTGGCATTGCTGTCGGACATGCCAATCTTAATGCCGGCCTCAACATCAAAGTCAGGTACCAGAACCTCGGTGGTGAAGAGATTCCTGTTCCTGTTGTACTTCATGGTGGCTGTGGCCTCAGTGGGTGGTTCACCTAAAGTTAGAAAAAATATATAACTTGATTACTCATGAATGCAACCTATGAAATGGAAAAGGAGGTTATTGCATGTACAAATAATTAATCATTTTTTGACCAAATAAAATGTTCATACGCTCAGCTCTCAGGGCGAACTTCAAGGAATCAACCTTC
Source organism: Centropristis striata (assembly GCF_030273125.1). Lineage (NCBI taxonomy): Eukaryota > Metazoa > Chordata > Actinopteri > Perciformes > Serranidae > Centropristis > Centropristis striata. The sequence goes on from NC_081534.1 coordinate 1,251,882, forward strand.
TCGAGACCGTCGTTTCCTTCGCTGAGGAGTTCGTAGGCGATGGTGGCGGTGTACTCACCGACCTCTTTGGAAGCCTTGATGTCCAGAGCAAACCTAATGAAAGAGCAAAGTGTAAGTCTCTTTCAGGTACATCTTCTATGATATTCAGAGTTGTTGTTTCAACATTAGGAGGCGTTTAGGAGTCAGAAACTACTTTTTATAATTACCGTATTTCCTAAAATAGTAGCCGGGGCTTCTGTTAATAAAAAATCAGTTTGGGAACCGGCTAATAATAGGGGCAGGCTATTATTTGAAGGAGGCTTTTATTAAAAAAAGAAAATCAGAGCAGCTCTGACCGGCACTTTTTAGAGTGTTTAACACAGCGCATTGTAGCCAGTTACCAGGATGTCGGCCATATTGGAAGTACTGGGATGTAAACAAACAATGAACAGCACGCTGAATGTTCATTTTAAGCAGGATTTCAAATGTCTAAACTACTAAAAAGCCCAGAAAAACGTGCGTAAACGGCTGGACTTTACAGAGAATGACTAGGACAGCAGGAGAAACAACCATATTTACCTACAGTACTAACTCGTGTGGCCAAACTTCTAAATACAGGTGTTGTGTCGATTTTATTTGTGTCTTGTGTGTTTAGCCGAACAATTTTCGTCATTCTGTGTCTTTTTTTTTTAATTTTGGGTCATTTTTTAGTCATTTTGTGTCTTTTTTTGGTCATTTTGTGTCTTTTTTTAGTCATTTTTTGTCTTTTTCGGTCATTTTGTGTCTTTTTTTTGCCTCATTCAAAAAATGATAATCATTCAGTATGTTGCGATCAGTGATATTAATCTGGACAAAAGAACAACTTACTTAGTCTCTCCATTCAGGGGGAAGTAAGGACCAGCAGAGCCACCAGTGCTGCCGCGGAGTGTTTTGGTGCAGTATTTGACTCCAGAGAAGAGAGGGCTGCAGTTTGAATCACCCTCTGTGTGTGGGATCAGTTCAGCCTGACCGGCGCCCACAATGAACACTTTATTGCTATTTCAGAAGAAAAAAAAACAGCAAAATCAGTTTCCATCTTCTGCTAGCTTTGTTAAACATGCTTCAACAATTCATTCAACAACTACTACTATAACTACTAAACTAACTAACTTTTTTTTTTTTATTACACCTTTCATGTGAATGTATTTTATGTTATTTGTTACCTGATGCTCAGGAGCTTGGTGGTGCCCTGTGGGGCGGGGATGGAGAGCTTGATCTGGTTCTGCTCCATGGTGATCTTGGCATTGAGTGCGCTCTCGTGGTACAAGTTGGTGCGCATCTCCACGGCGGACTCGACAAATTCGGGGACATGGACTCCCATCTTGGTCACGAACTCAACTCCAATGGAGGGCATGAACAGCAGCTCCTTCTGTGAACAACAGATCACATGACATTTAATAAAACGACACTGATATAACTGCTACTACAATCTAACATACTACTTACACTGGATTGTTATTTTTGCAATAGATTGTAATAAACACTTTTCAGGCCACTTAAGGAAATACCACAGTTGAGATGTTAAATTTACGGTAAAATACCGGCAGCTGTGGTTGCCAGACTTTCACCATAAAAATTACAGTGAGTGGGTTTTCTACTGTAAATTTAAATGTAAATATCAGCAAAAACTGTAATTTTGACTGAATATTCCCTTTATTTTTAGGGTAATTGTGTCCTGATGAAAATATGGTATTTCTCCTTTAATTTTACATGAAAAAAACTGTGTTTTCTACAGTTTAAAAGTTTTGTACTATGCCTTGATTAACGGTAATTAAAACCATCTACAACAGTGATATTCAATCTTTTCATTGGAGCATTTACCATGTTGGGGGCCATGCGAAGGCCTCCCTTTGCTCCAGGAGCGAAGGTACCAGACAGAGCAAACGTCAGAGGCAAGCCAGATGCTGTTGGCATGATGAATTTGTTGTCCATGAAGATGTAGTGAGCAAAGATCTCATTGTCAGTGCTGGACATCAGCTGAGCCACAATCTGTTAAAAACAAAGAATCAACAGTTCATTTGAATTCTTTCTGGCCGCGGTAGAGAAAGAGCCAGGAGGATAACAGCAGCAGAGAGCAGTACCTTGGTAGGAATGGTCTTCATCAGAATGTCGGTGTACATCATGGCGTTGTAAGCGAGCGGCTTGATGTCGTTGCCCTTGATGTAGCCGAGCTCAGCGCCCATGATCCTCAGGTAGGCCATGGCCTCGGGGGCCTCCTGGCTCTGCAGGTCCTTCACCAGCTTGTTGAAGTTGCGGACAATTTCTCTCATAAGATTTTCGGGGATCTAAAAAGAGAGAGTTGTGTTTTCATTTCAAGTAAGTTGTGTGTTCAGCAGCACTCGTTAAAACAGCCCCTTAAAACACACACACCCCAAACACAGAAAGACTTATTAATATGAATGTCTAGATGTCTATTGTGAACCTGGTCTCACAGAAATCCGTGAAATAGCCACAGATTTCGCTTAACTCAAAATCCGTGGAATAGCCACGGAATCACTCAAATTTCCGTGAAACTGACACGGATTTCGCTACAATGCAAGTTAATATTTGTTCCTATTGGTTTGTTCCAAGTCACGTGACTTTTAATGTCCGTCGGTCAGAACAAAAAACATGGCGGACAGTTCTCTCATTTTTAGTGAAAAAAATCAATATTTTGACTTAGTTTCTGCATAAAAATGGATTTTGATCACATTTCTAGCGAGAAATATATGTTTTATTTTCTAAATATTCACTCAGTGAATGTACATAATCACTTTGTATGTTGGAATAGCCACGGGATATGACTGTCATTAACTTGCATTGTAGCGAAATCCGTGTCAGTTTCACGGAAATTTGAGTGATTCCGTGGCTATTTCACGGATTCCTGTGAGACCATGTTGCTATTGTTCGCCTTTCAAAGTTCATTTTGTGGTAGTTTCAGTAGAAATAACGGTAACACTTTACAATAACCAACTAAGTAATGTTTCATGGTTTATAAACTAATTATTAACCATTTACAAAGTGCTATACATATTTAATCTTTAAATGTTTTCAACCGATTCCTTAAAGGTATATGAATCATTTCAAAATCATTAATGTACCTAATATGGTGTTAAAAATGTTAAAATGAGTGCAAGAAATACCTTTTTTCCTTCCGTGTCCAGGGGAGAAATCCACTTCTCCAGTTCATCTTTAATGGTTGGTGGGATCTTGTCCAAAGTCCAGTAGAGAGTCTTGCTGAAAGTGTCGGGGAAGAAGCCGTTCTTTCCAAACAAAGCATCAATGGTTGGCTCCAAGCCCCTTCCTTCCATGCCAATCTGTGGGAAAAATAAAACAATTGGATTTAAAACAGTGTGTGTTTAGTGGTTATTACAGGGCAGATGGGCAGCCCTATTAAATATTCACGAGCACTTTATTTTATTTTCCTGATGCTCTGCATGACTCATCTCATCTTGAGAATGTTTATTTGTTGCTGTTTTATCGTGTCTTGTTGTCTTCTGTCTGTAAATTATACTATCTTTTTAGACAGGCATTTAAATGACCACCATGCATTGTACATATCATTTTATAAAAAAATATTTTAAATTGTGTTTTAATTGTGTTTCAATTGTCTTATGTTCCCCTATCTTGTGAAAAGTGCAATATAAATAAACTTTACTTACTTACTTACTTATGAATTTACATTAATATACCATCTATTTGCCATTTATAAATGATTTAGTTAGTTAAACATTAATAAATTATGTATTTCCCATTCTAAATGGCCTATATATGGTTTATAAATGACGCTTAAACATTAATAAACTATCTGTTTACTATTTAGAAAATGATGGTTATTGTAAAGTTACCCAATAATTGACTGATTATTGTATTATTATTAACGTACCTCCCAAAGGTCCATGCTGAAACCAAAAGCTTTCAGGGTGGTTTCCAGCATCACCTCCCTCGGCAACTGGCTGCTGGGATCAAAGACAATGTTGCCCTGAACGGCAGCCTGCAGGTTCTCCTGAGCAACGCCCAGTTTGTAGCTGCGAGACTTTGTCAAGTAGTCGCTGTGTGTTTCAACTTCATTATCCTGCAGAACGTCCATTATCCTCTGAGCGAGCCTGGGGGAATGGAGAAAAATCAGGTTCATTAAGAAAAGTTGGTTGTTACACTGTAAAAAAAACCTGTTGTTTTTACGCTAAAAAAACAGCAGCTGTGGTTGCCAGAAGTTTACCGTAATAAATATGGTGCAACTTTTTCGTATATTACGGTAAAATGATATCAACACTGCTGATTTCACGTTTAAGATTGCCATTTTATTCCATATTTTACCGTAAACAATAAAAAGTTTTTCCATCAAAAGAAATGCTGTTCTGCCATATAATTGACAAGAAAATACTTCAAAAATTCTGCATGAGTTAAAGATTTTACCATTAAATATTACAGTATATTTCTGTTAGAGATATGGTGTTCAGTACATTTAACAGTGAGAAAAAAAAATGATGGCTTGTATATATATTACAGTATATTTTTTGTTAAAAACACGGTGCCAGTGTATTTTACAGTGGAGTCATGAATATTTTTTTTTCAAAAACTGTAAAAAATACTGTCTTAGCTGATATATACATTTACGGTGTTTCATTGTCACTGAAACTGAATTAATCCATTTATCATTTTACGTCTTTTACTGTCATGGTTTAGCAGTTTTCACTGTAAAATCTTTTTTTTACAGTGTAAATCAGCAGAGTTCTTTTATTATATTGTACTATAAATTGTGCTGTCAGTTAATAAAGGGCTCCTTTCTTACTTCTGGGTCTCTGAGTCGGTGGAGGAGAGGATATTGTAGATGTGGGAGGACACGAAGGACTTGATCTGCATGTTCTGCTCCTGGTTCAGCAGCTTCTTCACGATCTCGATGTCGCTGTCCTGAGGATTCCTCATCAGGATCAGGTACGCTGCCAGGCGCTTCTGCACAGCACCTTTAGGGTACTGGCTGACTCTCTGGAGGTTAGAACGGACCTGGACAGAAAAACAACAGAAACCTGGTTAGTATTGTGGAAACTTCACACTATCAACTTGGCAATCTAGGATACTGTTCAACTGTGGAGAGCAGTGTTAACCCTTAATACACTGCAAAAAAGCCAACTTGTATTTTTTGGCCTAAAACAGTGATTTAATTTGGTAAAACTATATAAATATAAATATAAATTACTGATATTTAGGGCAATAATGTAAGTTAGCACAACAAAGGAAGCCAGTTGTCTGCTCAAAAACAAGTTGGTGAGTTGTTGTTATTTATATCTTTAAGTTGGGGTTCACAACAAGGGACAATAGTTCTGATAACTCTTATTTCTTTGTTGGGAAGTTCGGTCATTAGCGAAAGCTAGTGGCTAACTGATGCTAGCGGCTAACTGATGCTAGCGGCGCTGCTTGTTACAGCTACAAGAGTAGCCATTAGCGTATCAATGCTAACTCTAAATTGTGGTCACAACATTAGCTGACATTTCATAGCGGCGTTACAATCGTGCCAGAGAAATTCAGAGTTGAGCAAACTCAAAAACAAAACTTAAAATTAATTGTTTAATTGTCCAACTTAAAATTTTATCGAAGTTTGTTGCCTTGAAATTTTGAGTTCACCCAACTTTTCTTTTTTTTGCAGTGTTGGGAACTCATTGAAATACTTGCAAATTCCAAATTTCAATCCTAGAGAATATTGGAGGATATTACATATTGCCAGAATGTGTAAAAATACGGACCCGGGGGAGGGGGTTTATTTTGAGAAAAAAGTTTACGATATTAAAGTGGCAAATCTACGAGAAAAAAATGTGCAGATTTATGAGATTTAATTTAATTAGATTTAAAAAGTTGTTTTGTTTTTTTTTTTCATTTTTTTCTCGTAAATCTGCGATTTTTTTCGCTCAGATTTGCTACTTTAAACCTTGTAAATGTGCAACTTTTTTTCTTGTAGATTTGCTACTTTAATCTAGAAAATTTGCAACTTTTTTCTCTAAATATTACAAATCCATGTGGTTCTACGACCTCACAGAGAGACATGGGGACCCCATTTTGATATTCACTGAAGTTACCAAATATAGTTCTTCGCCCGACTTCAGAGTAAATCTCAAAAAGCTGCCAAATGAGCGCTGGCGGAGGGGATTATATTATAATATATATAAATATTAGTTACCTCGTCGGTGACAGACATGCGTCTGAAGGCCTGGATGGCGGCCAGCTGCACAGACAGAGTGGTGGCCGGCTGCCTCATGCACTTCAACAGGATGTTCTTAATGGAAGCATCAGCCTCCTCCATCACATCTCCCATGTTACCCACAACCTGGAGGGAACGGTTCAGACCATTAGAAAAGACATGGGAGAGGAAGTTGCTTCAAAAGTTATACATATATTATTTATAAGGTGTCTAATGTTATAGCTGGCAGTGGTGGAGGAAGTATTCAGATCCAGTAAAAGTACTAATAGCAGACTGTAAAATGACTCCACTACAAGTAAAAGTCCTGCAGTCAAAACTTACTGAAGTAAAAGTACAAAAGTATCAGCATCAAAATGTGCTTAAAGTATCAAAAGTAAAAGTACGCTGTAAAACTGTAAAACAATGTTGCTTGTGTGTTATTATAACACATTTTTCCTTTTCAATACAACAAAGATTTGTGCAAAAAGTAATTTTAACCTAAAATATTACTTCTAGCAAGTTCATTTTGTCTTTGTCTGAACAAAATATTGACTCAAATAGCAAGATTCATTTGAGTTAACTGCATTATCTTTGTTGTCTCGACATACAAATCTTTCGCAGCATGGACACTCAAATATTTAAGTTGAATTGTGTTCATCTATTGTAAATATTAGATTACTTGGGTTGATGCATTTATGTATAGCAGCATTTTAATGCTGTAAACATAGGTGTCATGTTTACTTAATATCAGTTATGAGGTTTAATAAAAAAAAACTTCAAATGTATCATGTTATTCATGTTAAATTTCAACCTGAAAAGTAACTAAAGCTGTCAGCTAAATGCAGTGGAGTAAATATTTGCCTCTAAATGTAGCGGAGTAGAAGTACAAAGTTACATAAAATGGAAATACTCAAGTAAAGTACAAGTACCTTAAATTTGTACTTAAGTAGAGTACTTGAGTAAATGCTGGTAACCTACCCTCAGGACCAGGAAGGTGAGCTCCTTCTCTCCAGCGCAGTCTGCACCCAGCAGGGAGGACATGAACTCAGAGACGGCGGTGATCTCGGGGGTGACGCCCTCAGCCTGGTACAGTCTGGAAACACAACCACACATTAGACATTTGTTCACTGCTGCAGTATTGAGGAGTTTTAAGTGTGTATTTAAGTTGTGCTCAGTGATGTTCTCAAGATGTAATGCTATTAAATGATTTCTAATAGTTTTAAACGAGATATAAGTTTTGGCGGAAATCACTGTCATGTAGAACATTTACATTTACATTTAGTCATTCAGCAGAAGCTTTTATCCAAAGCGACTTACAGGAAACACACGTGAACATTGGGTAACACTTTACAATAACCATCATTTATAAATGGTAAACAGATTACAGTTTATTAATGTTTAATCATCATTTATAAACCATATATAGGCCATTTAGAATGGGAAATACATCATTTATTAATGTTTAACTAACTAAATCATTTATAAAAATGACAAATGGATGGTATATTAATTATAGTAAGTTTATAGTTACTTTACCAATATCAAACAATTGAATTATAATTTATAGTTTAGTAATAGTTTCAGTTGCACTCATTTTAACATTTTAATCACCATATTAAGTATTTTTAATGATTTTGAAATTATTCATATACATTTAAGAAATTGGTTTAAAACATTTAATGATTAAATATGTATAGCACTTTTTAAATTGGTCTATAAACCATCTATAAACATCACTTAGTTGGTTATTGTAAAGTGTTACCAAACATTGTCCTGAAATAGTTTTTACATTATTTTAGATGTGTATGCAGTCGTGATTGGAAGCTCATGGAATGTATGTTTATTGTGAATAAAGCCGCTGTGGAGGGTCAATAAAGAAGTAAGAGCTAGAGAAGAGAGGTTGGTTAGGTTTACTTACTTCCTGACGGCGTTGCTCAGAGCGAACATGATGGGTTTGCTCTGCTTGTACTGAGCCATGGCCAGCATGTCTTTGACCATGAGGCGGGAGGGGTTGGGCAGCAGCCCCAGGGCGTAGACGGCAGCATCCACCTCGATAGCTCCATCATTGAAGGTCCTGAGGATCTTCAGCATGGCGCTGGTGCACTCTGGGGTGCCGCACTGAGCCAAAGCTTGCCATGTCAGAGCCTGGGACACCTCCATCATGTTCTCGGTGGCAGATCCCAGCACGTCCACGTTCAGGCTGCGCAGCTCCGACACCAGCTTGTGGAAGATGGAGGCACGCTCCTCGCCCTTGGTGGTCTTTGACAGGTCGTTCAGCTGCTGCATGGTGGTGATGACTGCGTCCGCAGACTGCACGCGGGACTTATCGTCGGCAACAGACATGGCCAGGTCCTGCTGGTTGTTGTCTGTTCACAATCACATCACAAACAGTTAGTTCCTTTGACATACTAAGCAGTTAGTACGTTTGACATTTGCCTGCTTTTCCCAAAAAGCGTCCTAAGTTTTCCTCCACTTTCCCCAAAAAGCGTCCTATGTTTTCCCCCGCTTTTCCCAAAAAGGGTCCTATTTTTTCCCCCGCTTTTCCCAAAAAGGGTCCTATTTTTTCCCCCACTTTCCCCAAAAAGGGTCCTAAGTTTTCCTCCACTTTCCCCAAAAAGGGTCCTATGTTTTCCCCCGCTTTTCCCAAAAAGGGTCCTATAGCGAAATCCGTGTCAGTTTCACGGATTCCTGTGAGACCAGGTTGGTTAATTTGAGGATGTTTAAAAAATAATCCATGCCCAGATCTTTAAAAAATAATCCCAATTTTGATTTTTCATTTTTCATTTTTAATACCAAAAACACTCACTGTATTTGAAGATTCTGTCGTTGATCTTGGCGATCTCTCTTAGAATCACGGTCTGCTTCACCAGAGTAGAAATTCCATATTCATTCCTGTTTGCATAAGATAAGACAATTTAAACAAACTAGACATACTAGAGAATAAAAACACTTCGCAAAACCATTTTATTTAACTTAAATGCTGCAGGGGGCCACAATATTTCATGTTCACTACCACAGGGCCACATATAGGAGCGTGCACTTAACCAGATATGATGAAACTGCAATTTTAAATATGTTTACAGTGCAGTAACTTAACATATTTCATGCTCAAATGCATGTAGAACAGTATAAATAGGAATACAAAAGGTTTGATTAATTAATTGCAAGAAGTAATTTTGTGCATTTTTACACTGCACTTTTAAGATTTCATGCTCAAATGCATGTAGTTGTAGCTCCAGTTGCCCATCCTTGAGTTAGGTTGCTCAGTACATATGCAACACAACATCATTCATCAAAACATATTGATAGTATTTTAAAGTATTTTTCTGAAGCGTATATAAGTCAAGAAATTCCCTAAAGTGTGCACAAATGATGAAAAAGAAATAGTTATTGTCAGTAGAATCCTCTCTCTCTAGAAATGGGTCACCTTTGAAGACTAAAAGACTTGGTAAATGTGATGCTCCTCTATTATTTAGTGCATTCTTTATTGATTTGCAACTCACTGGTGAGAGAGGGGCAGGAAGATGTGTTTCTCTGTGCAGGTTCCACTAGTCATGTGCTTCTTCTGGTTGTCAAACTTGTAGTTGCAGGTCTGGGTGCTGCTGATCATCTTGGACAGAGGGTAGTTCTGATGGTGGAAAGACAACATTCATGGGTTTTTTTTCTTTAGATAATGAAGAAGAGCAGACTCTATTTAATGGTTTCGTTTTCAGCTTCAAATCGGATGCTTTTAGTGTTTAGTTTTTGTGGCTTTGTTAGTCAAATTAGTAAGAAAATAAAGCTTCTTTTAATGGACACTATGCTATTTAATTGTGTACACAGTCTATAAGCTTTTTCCACCATTACTGCCAAATTCCATGGCAAATAGGCCTATGTAGGCCGACAGGCTGTTTGACGTGCGTATGCAAATAACCTAACCCTAACCCTAACCCAAAGGGCCCTATGCTCCCCAGTATGTATTGTACAAACAGTACGTTTGACATACTAAGCATATTTTGGGTACTATGTTTTCCCCCACTTTTCCCAAAAAGGGTGACACAGATTTAGCTACAATGCAAGTTAATGCCAGTCATATCCCGTGGCTATTCCAACATACAAAGTGATTATGTACATTCACTGAGTGAAGATTTAGAAAATAAAACATTTATTTCTCGCTAGAAATGTGATCAAAATCCATTTTTATGCAGAAACTAAGTCAAAATATTGATTTTTTTCACTAAAAATGAGAGAAATGTCCGCCATGTTTTTTGTTCTGACCACCAGGACCTTGAAAGTCACGTGACTTGGAACAAACCAATAGGAACAAATATTAACTTGCATTGTAGCCAAATCCGTGTCAGTTTCACAGATTCCTGCGAGGACAGTGGTGTTAACCCATTGACGCCTGAAACGCTTGTAAAACCTCTGGGCGATTTTAAAATAAGCCCCTAAAACCTGAAGTTTTTCTGGAAATTCAACAGAAGTGTCAACGCTTCTACTAAATAATAGATTTTTCAGCCTCTGTAACAGATAGAAATGAAATTCAAAAAGTATTTGAGAGCTTATACAAATACTACAAAACGACGTATCCGCTTTCCAGGCTTCAATGGGTTAATTTGTGGAGTCTCACCATGCCGGTGAGCAGGGCCAGGGGGCTGGTGGCCTGGCGGCGGGCGAAGAAAGCGTCACATTTGGAGAGATCCCTGGTGACGGTCACGTCGGTGGCGATGTCCTCTCTGGCGTTGACGGTGAAGTCGTTGGAGCAAACTCCGTACACGGTGGACTAGGAAAAATAACGAGAAAAACCATCATTTTACTTCCGTGATAAAGACATTTTTTCAGCACTGTGTATTAAAACGGCACGGTCCAATACTTTAAAGTCAAAACTTCTCCTGCTATAGAAAAAACCTACTCAAAAATCATAGGGTAACCCTTTAGAAACAATGCCAACAACATTGTTTCTGAGCCCATGCAGCCATGTCCTCTTTCTTAATGATTCAATAAGGTTAAAGTACTCTTCGTCCACCAGTTAATCTTAAAATTAAACATGGAGCTCAATCTGTGAATAAAAGTGTGTTAAAAGGAAAATCGGATCGGCAGGATCAAAATTACCAAAAAAAAAAGACACAAAAGCATTTAAAAAATACACAAAATTACTAAAAAAAGTAATTAAAGGGACCTTCCACACACAACACGGTAAAGTGCCATTCATATAAAACTCACATTAAACTTTCATATCAAGGTGGGGGCCACAAAATATCATCATGAGGGCCACAATTGGCCCGCGGGCCGCAAGTTTGAGACCCATGGTCTAGAAGAAGCGCTATATAAATTAAATTAAAAATGAAATGCATGATTAATTTTAAAGTGGAGCTGCTGTGATGCCAGAAAAAATAAGGCAATAAAGGAGCATCATCTTAATCAATCAAGGATGCTAATAAAATAAAACATGATAAACATGCTTTTCTGTCCTGTAGCAACCTCTCTGAATGATTATCAATCGATCTGATTAAGAGAGAAGGTGATGCTATCACCCAGATAAACTTATCTGGGACTTTGACCTGCAGATTGTCATTGTGAGGACATCATGTTACAGGAGTGTGTTGACTATTTATCACCGTGACTGGGCCACCTTATCTACTTATTGTGCAACTTGTTGATCTTTGCATGAGCCCTACCTGTCCTCTATCAGAATCAGGCTGTAACTTTGTCCTGAATTGATTTGCAACTGCTGTAAATACTGAGAAAAACACAAACAAGGCAATAAAAAGAGGAGTTGGGTTAGTGGCTACCATCATGTTGTTCTTCTCCTCTTCCATGACGGGAACGATGAGCGCAGAGACGATTCCTCTCTTGATGTTCAGGATGTTGAGCGGCTCGGCGTCCTCGGGGTAGAGGCTGACGTCTGTCACGCCTTGGACTGTGATCTTCAGCGGGAAGCTGTGGACGTGGACACATCATCATCATTTACAGCCACACTTTTATTCCCCTTTGACCTCACTTTTCTGATCATAAAATCTTCAGTTTCAGGACTTAATAATTTAGCAGAACACTTGCAAAAAAGGTGTCTAAAAACAAGATAATAACACTAAATCTGAGGGAAATGATCTTGCTGCATGGACAGATAATTTCTTGACAAGATTTCTTAAATTAAGCTTGTTAAATCTAGAAATAAGCATGTTGAACACTTAAAATAAAACTCTTAAAACAAGATAAATTAAAGCTGCCAGCAGTGATGAACTGGCCCGAGCAGAGTGACCTGATGATTATTTGGTTCTTACCAAGATAAAAAAAAACTTTAGATTTAGAAGTGTTAGATCATTTATCTTGTTTTAAGAGTTAATTTCTTATTTTAAGTGTTCAACATGCTTATTTCTAGATTTAACAATGTTAATTCAAATGATCTGTCCACACAGCAAGATAATTTAATAATATAAGATCATTTCCCTCAGATTTAGTGTTTATCTTGTTTTCAGACAACCTTTTTTTGCAGTGTACAGTGTTGAGTTTAAGTTATTTTTGTAATTTGGGTAGGGTAGTTACAACTACTTTTTTAAAATAGTGAAGTACATAAATTAATTGTGCTGAGCCAACAAAACAAAGTTAGGTTGAAGTGGTTTAGCCTAAAAGATTACCTTTATCATATGAAAATGAACATAATAGTAATTATTCAGGAAATAAATCATTTTTAAACAGTATTAGTATTAAATTCAGCAATTTAATTGGGTTGTTTTAACATAAAGTATTCTAGTAAATTTTAAAGTGTTGCATTTTATGCTAAAACTACATGTTTTAAAACTGTTCAACCACAAAACATCATTTTATTTAGTAGAAGCTACATGTTAGACTAAGGAGAAGGTAGCAGACACCCAGTTTGATTTTTTTGAGTGTGTTTTGACAACTGACTTATTTTGAAAGGACAAAGAGACTTCCTGTCGATCGTAAAACTAACTCAGTGAGAATAAAGTGTAAAGATAACTTCAACGAGCTCAATGTTTTAGCCCCCGAAGAGGCCTGAGGTTAGATTTCACAGTTAAGAACAGATTCTGACCGTACCTTCTTGTTTTTAGACTAAACACCTTTTTTGCAGTGAATATTATATTTTTGAATCATAACGTACTTGGCCATAGCGTCTCTGAAGGCGTCAGCTCCCTCAGCAGGACGGAACAGTGGGTTCCCCTCAGCGTCCACACCAGAGACCTCGCTCAGAGAGCACTCGGTGGTCCTCAGGATGAAGCTGCAGGTCTGAGGCACCTCAACCTCCACCTGGGCAGCAGATCACACGCTTTTCTTTAGCATTTCTGTTTCCATTTTAGGGTCTGTTGAGTTTGCAGTAAAAAAAAATGGGGTCTGTTTGACTCACTCTGCAGGAGACTTTGGGGCCGCTCATGTTGTCGGTGGCTCCTTTCACGCCGTTGAACGCCTCGGCCTCGTAGTCGTACACAAACCGTCTGAAGTTCTTGAATCTTTTGGCCACTAAAATATCATTTAAACTTCAGTTAGAGCTCTGGAATGTTAGAAGTTGTGGCTAAGTTATGCACTTTTTTTTTTGTTTTAACTTACTTGAATACTAAGAAAACATGTATGTGTTTGGCTGTGTGTGCGTGTGTGTATATATAATATATATATATATATATATATATATATATATATATATATATATATATATATATACATACATGCACCATCATACTAGCCTACTTTCTTTTTTTTTAAATCCTTTTTATGCATTTTCTTCACTTCTTTATTTTGTCGTTATTATAATTATTTCTTTTTCTTTTAAATTTCTTTTTTTTTAAACATTTTCTTCCACTGTAAAATAGCCTATAAAAAGTGTGATCATCATCATAAGTAAGTAATTAATTTCTTGCAAATAAGAAGTATATATATATATATATATATATATATAAATTAAAACATGACAGGTGAGCTCATCAGTAAGGATTAAAAAGTGTAAATTTTCTCCACTCCTTTATTTTGTCTTTTTTTACCATTTTCTTCCACTATAAAATAGCCTATAGAAAGTGTGATCATCATCACAAGTAATTTAACTTTTTTTTGCAAATAAGTATATATATATATATAAAAATTAAAACCTGATAAAAGGTTACTGACAGTGAGCTCATCAGTAAGGATTAAAAAGTGTAGTGTAAGTGTCAGTGAAGTCAGTCTTATTATAAACTAATAATAAAAACATATTAAAAAAAATAAAATAAAGCAACTCACATGAGCAAACTGGAGATTGTTCCTCAACATCTTGCTCTGGAAAGAACAATGACAAAAAATGTTTTCTTTACATTTCTAAAAGCCACAATCTGCTTTGAAATGAATTCAATACTTATATGATATAAAATCAGTATTTACAAGTACAATTAGACACATTTTCAGTGTTTGTATTACATTTTTGTACATTTAAAAAATGTAAACAGCATCACAACTATAACATATAACAAAATTAATTCTCAAGAACCAAAAACAGGAGCAACTTAAAAGAAAACAATAAACATCCTCCAACTTTTTGTTTTTCTCTCCAACATATTTACACTTAAAATATAATTTCAAAATAAAAGCAGGATACTTACGGGCCAGTGTGTATGTGGCCAGCAGCAGCAGAAGGCAGAGCTTGATACTCCCCATGGTGGGATCAGTAAAGCTCTGGAAGCCTTAAGATATAAAGAGTCTTCCTCTTTCTCTGAAGACTAATTCTTGTGGTCTTCTTCCTCGCCTTTTATACTTTTCCAGTCTCACTGTAAGTGATCAGCAGGACTTGCAAATGTGTTGCCCTGGTTCCAAAGTCTGAGTCCCTGTGGCAGGCCAAAGGTTAAAGCGTTTCACAAACTAGGACTTGTCTGTCAGCACTGGGTGGGGAGTTACATTACCTCCTTTAACTCTTTCTTTTTTTATAGTTTGGGGTTGTTGTTCCCTCCTGAGGTCGTGTTTTTAATGGATAAATGGATATATTCGTGTTCATTACATGTCTTTACCTCAAAAAACATTTTGTGAGCAGACTGCTGTCATATAATAGACCATAAAACCTGATTAACTGACTCTGATTGCTTGTTTGCCGTGCTCAAAAGGGCTGTAAAAACTAATATGTAGTATCAGCAAATTAAGGGGATTTCTGGGAGACATTCTGAATGTTACAAGCTATTATTTAAATCAAGTGATTGTCATCGTTTTGACTAATTCAGAGATGAAAAAAGAATGAAATACTCTGCAGTTCTTTCTTTTTTTAGCCCAAACATGATCAGTCATGATCACTACCGGTCAAAAGTTTTAGAACACCCCAATTTTTCCAGTTTTTTACTGAAATTCAAGCAGTTCAAGTCAAATGAACAGCTTGAAAGGGTCCAAAGGTAAGTGGTGAACTGCCAGAGGTAAATAAAAAAAGGTAAGCTTAACCAAAACTGGAAAATAATGTACATTTCAGAATTATACAAGTAGGCCTTTTTCAGGGAACAAGAAATGGGTTAACAACTTAACTCTATGGAGTCTTGGGCTATTTTGTCCATTTTTGAATTCTTTTCATGTCTTTGTAAGTCATTTTGTGTCTTTTTTTAGTCATTTTGTGTCTTTTTTTGGCCATTTTGTGTCTTTTTTTAGTCATTTTGTGTCTCTTGGTGTCTTTTTTTGGTCATTTTGTGTCTTTTTTTGTCATTTTGTGTCTTTTTTTTGGTCATTTTGTGTCTTTTTTAGTTATTTTGTGTCTTTTTTTTATCATTTTGTGTCTTTTTTAAGTCATTTTGTGTCTTTTTTTTTAATCATTTTGTGTCTGTTTTTGGTCATTTTGTGTCTTTTTTTTAGTCCTTTAGTCCAACATAAAATGTGATTTTGAATCTTTTTTTTACTTTCAAAACACTATCATGCTCAATAAAGAATTTTAAATGTTGCAAATGTGCATTAATTTCAGAGTACACTGAGACATTAAACTGCATCATTTTCAATTAAATTCTGGAAAACTTGGTGTGTTCTAAAACTTTTGACCAGTAGTGTATATGAAGGACTCTTAAAGAAAGTTCAGCAGGCCTTTGCCCCATGACTTCTTATGATTCATATTCACGCAGAATCGAAACCTGCGTGACCTGCTTCTGTTACAGCACTTGCAGAGTTTTATCACCACATATTAGAGCATGTCTTAAAGCTGTAGCTCTCGCTCTGTTTTAAGACTATTTTTGTGCTCTTTAGCAGTGTATTAAGTATTTAGATCCTTTACTTAAATAAAAGTACTAATACTACATTGCAGAATTACTCCACTACAAGTAAAAGTCCTGCATTCAAAACTTTCTGGAGTAAAAGCATCAAAATGTACTTAAAGTATCAAAAGTAAAAGTACTTGTTATGCAGAATGAACCCACTCAGATTGTTTTCTATATTATAAATATATTATTGGATTTAGAGCTGCAACAATTAACTGATTAATCGAACAATAATCGATTATTAAATTAATCGTCAACTATTTTGATAATTGAATAATAATTGGTTTGAGCAGTTTTTTAAAGGCAATAAGTCTAAATTCTCTGATTTCAGCTTCTTCAATGTGAATATTTCTGGTTTCTTTGTTCCTTTATGACAATAAACTGAATATCTCTTTGGTTTGTGGACAAAACAAGAGATTTGAGGACGTCATCTTGTGGTTTGGAAACACTGATTGATATTTTTATACATTTTATCGACCAAACAACTAATGGATTAATCGTTAAAATAATCGACGGATTAATAGATAATGAAAATAATCGTTAGTTGCAGCCCTAATTGGATTATTAATATTGTAAGCATCATTTTAATAATTTTAACTACTTAATATACTTTTGATGATTTAAAAAAAATACTTTTAATGTAAATAAGGTGCAAAAAAATTAAAATAAATCTTGTTTATAAAGAAGAAGTGTGAGGGGAGGATTGACAGACTGAAACTATATGCTGCTGGTAGATTTGGCTCTTGGAAAAATGTAGAAAAAGGTTAAAAACAGGGAATGTTTTGAATGTTTTGGCACTTCATATTGATCCTAAACCACTGTAACCAGTCAGAAAGTTCTTTTAAATCACTTCTTAAAACCCACTTTTATAGATTTTCTTTTATGTAAAGTGAGTCAAAGTATTTTAGAAACAGTGCATAAGAGCCTGGTGGAAAGTATTTTATCATTTAATATGAACATGTGGTAGAGAAACCTGAATATTAAAGGGAGAAACAAATAGAAAATAGTGAACATGGCCTCTAAGATTTTAGGGGAGCCACAGAAACATTTGAGCTGTCTTGATGATAAATTAATTAGAAGAAAAGCTGAGAAGATAATTAATGACTCCTCTCATCCCATATACAGCGGATTTGAGCTTTTACCTTCAGGGACGCGGTCTAGGCTACCGATGGCAGGAAGAACTGATACAAAAAGTCCTTTGTCCCAGAATCTGTCAACGCAATAAATTAGAGCAGAATGCTCAGCTGTTTACCTGATGACTCCTGTTTCTTCCTTTTATTCTCTGAATAAATCAGGTCTTAGACCTACAATTGTAAACTTGATATGTGCTGTGGTGTGCTTTTATGAAATGATGTACTTGAATGGGTGATTTATGAAGTACAGTTATTGCTGTAGGCTATTTTATATTTTTCTATCCTTGAAATTTGTTCTTTATTGTTTTACTATTTGTTCTGTTGTTTTGAGACATGTCTATGGTGAAACCAAAGAGGAATTTACACTCAGTGGATAATGAAGTTTTCGCAACGTAGCGTAACGTAACGTAACGTAACGTAACGTAACGTAGCGTAGCGTAGCGTAGTGTAACATAGCGTAACGTAACGTAATGTAGCGTAGCGTAATGTAACGTATCGTATCGTAGCGTAGTGTAACGTAGCGTAGCATAACGTAGCGTAACGTAGCGTAACATAACATAACGTAGCGTAATGTAAGGTAACGTAACGTATCGTAATGTAACATAGCGTAACGTAACGTAATGTAGCGTAGCGTAATGTACCGTAGCGTAGCGTAATGCAACGTAGCATAGCATAACGTAGCGTAGCATAACGTAGCGTAGCATAACGTAGCGTAACGTAGCGTAGCGTAACATAACGTATCGTATCGTAACGTGGCGTAAGTGACTTCTTCACTTTTTTTTTACTTTTTTGCTCCTTTTACCTTTTATTTTCTGTGTATGTGAGAATGTCTTGTGATTGGTCCTCTGTCTCTTATTGTTTTTTCTTTAACCTAAGAATTGTTTTTAGCCTGATGGCATCATTCTCTGTGTGATTAACTGCTCTCTGTCCAAGCACTTTATAAGCTGCTGTTTTTAAACTGTGCTATATAAATAAAGTTATTATTATTAGTATTTTTATTATTATTATTATTATTATAACCATGACAACCACTGTATGCAACTCAGAGTTAGGCCCATGGACCGTCCACCGTTAAAGGCTGCCAGTCATCGACCACTGAAAACAAACAAAAATATCTGATAAGAGTTTAATTTAAGAGCTGATATCTAGACATTTTTCATGGTTTTATTGATAATAACCAAAATTATTATTTAAAAAAATCATGAAAAAATGTCTTTATATGATATCAGCTCTCAAATAAAACTTTTATCAGCCATTTTTGTTGTTATCATTTTATTTGACCAAACAAATGTACCTTTAGTTGTACCAGGTATTAAAATGAACAAGAAATTTAAGAAATCAAGGGTGGTCTAATCATTTTTTCCATGACTGTATCAAGGTTATTATAGTTCACGAAAACTAATGAAGTAACAAAAACTAGAATTGCAAAACCATTTTTGTTAACTGAAATAAAAATAAAAACGAGTTCATTAACAAAACGATAACTAACTGAAACTGTATTGTGTGGTTACAAAACTAACTAAAACTAACTAAAATTATAGTGAAAATGTCCTTAGTTTTCATCTTTATCAACTTTTTTCATACATAAACCTTTTTGGTTGATATGAAATCTATTTCATCTATCTGGTTTTATGACTTAATAAACTTATTGGGGCTGAGATGGATCAGACAAAGGAAATAAAGGAAACATTTATTATGACCTTATTGAATCTGGCACCCAACAAATTCCCCATTACAAAAAAACTAAAACTAATAAAAACTAAACTAAAATGAAGTGTTTTCCAAAAAATAAAAACGAATTAAAACTAGCAAACTCACTCTAAAAACGAACTAAAACTAACTGAATTTGAAAACAAAAATTGACAACGAAATTGAAACTAAAACTGATGAAAAATCCAAAACTATTATAACCTTGGACTGTATGAGGTATCTGCACTTTACTTTTTTAGAGGGAAAATCTTTACTTTTAACTCCACTGCATTTACATGACTGTAGTTACTGGATAATTCTAATTATATGACAAAAGGAGTCACCAATCAAATAGTATTGATAAATGTGATAACTGCCTATGAAGGTAGGCCCCTAGTGTGTTTGGCTTAATAACTAACTGTGTGTGAGACAGTCAGACAGAACATACGCCTGTTAAACTTTACTGATCAAAAAGACTGGTGTCATAACATTGTTGGTAACCTTTCACACAGAGCAGCTGTTTGATCAGGATTACAACAGAGCTGAACTCAAGATAAGTTAAGAAGAAGAAGAAGAAGAAGAAGAAGAAGATGGTCTGAAATTGCACAATGGCAGTACAGTGATCACAGAACGTACAAAATACCTCACTGGGCCTGAAGCAAACGGACATAATTAAAAGTTATAGCAACACAAAGTAAATGTGGGACAGTTAAAAGAGGCTTTTCCTGGGGTTACACTGTAAAAAATGTCTGTGGATTTTACGGTGAAAAGACCAGTAAAAGACCATAAAATGATAAATGAGCTAATTCAGTTTCAGTAACAATGAAACACCGTAAATGCATATACACTACTGGTCAAAAGTTTTAGAACACACCAACTTTTCCAGAATTTAATTGAAAATGATGCAGTTTAATGTCTCAGTGTACTCTGAAATTAATGCACATTTGCAACATTTAAAATTCTTTATTGAGCATGATAGTGTTTTGAAAGTAAAAAAAAGATTCAAAATCACATTTTATGTTGGACTAAAGGACTAAAAAAAAGACACAAAATGACCAAAAAAGACACAAAATGACTAAAAAAAGACACAAAATGACCAAAAAAAGACACAAAATGACTTACAAAGACATGAAAAGAATTCAAAAATGGACAAAATAGCCCAAGACTCCATAGAGTTAAGTTGTTAACCCATTTCTTGTTCCCTGAAAAAGGCCTACTTGTATAATTCTGAAATGTACATTATTTTCCAGTTTTGGTTAAGCTTACCTTTTTTTATTTACCTCTGGCAGTTCACCACTTACCTTTGGACCCTTTCAAGCTGTTCATTTGACTTGAACTGCTTGAATTTCAATAAAAAACTGGAAAAATTGGGCTGTTCTAAAACTTTTGACCGGTAGTGTATCTTTTTAAAAAAAATACATTACTCAACTGTAAAATACACTGGCAAGTATTTGTAGCAAAAATATACTGTAATATATAATTTTTGCATTTATTTTTTGTAAAAAAAAAAACCTTTCTTCTAATTTCTAACTGTTAAATGTACTAAACATCATACACCAAACACCAGAAATATACTGTAATATTTAATGGTAAAATCTTTAATTCATGCGGCATTCATAAAGTATTTTCTTAACAGCGTTTCTTTTGATGGTAAAACTTTTTATTTTTTACGGTAAAAAATGAAATAAAATGGTGAACGTGAAATCAACAGTGCCAACATCTTTTTACCGTAATATTATAAAAAGTTGCAACGTATTTATTACGGTAAAGTTCTGGCAACCACAGCTGCTGTTTTTTTACTGTAAAAACAACAGGTTTTTTTTTACAGTGTATTTTGATTAAATAAATATCCATAGATCATACAGATATCTTCTCAGATGTTTTCTTAAATAATGATTTATTAGCTTGCAATTAAAGTAAGTGAACTAGTCTGAAAAGCACAATAATATTAGGGTCAATGTGGAGCCTGAAAGAGAAATTAAAATTGATATCAGAGCATGACTCTGATAAACTCTGACTCATGAATATGGCTCAATAAAAAACAAATATATTTTTGCCAGCCCTGTATCTGATGGACTTCTAAGCTCCAGTCAAAGTTCATTCTGTGGATCTGATCGTCTCCTTCACTTCAAGCGTTCATGTCACTCAATTGTATTGTGGAAAGAGTGAAATCACTTTAAATCAATGTGGTTCAAAGTGTTCCATGTGGTGTCACTGTAAGGTTACAGTGGTCATCAATAACAATCACAACGTATGAAATAAAATTAAAAAAAACACCAAGTTAACCCTTTGGAGTCTTGGGCTGTTTTGTCCATTTTGTGAATACTTTTCATTCAGCAATTAAAAAATGTTAACAGTGTCATGCTGCTATCATATATTTTTTTTAATTTTTAGTTTTTATATGAATTTAAAATCAAGTTATCCAGAGTATTATACAGTATGCAATATTATTTAGTTAAATCAGAAAAAAGAAAATAATCTAAAGAACAAGCAAACTTAATAATAATGTTTTTCTTTTTTACTTTCAAAACAAACTTTAAATGTTACAAATGTGAAAACAGGTTGCAAATATAACACATAAATGGTAAAATGAGATATATCATATTAGTTATATTATATAATATAGATATCATCTAGTTAGGGCCACGGGGCAATCGCACTGAGCACTGGTACAGAATTGCATAGCTGTAGGGGCAAATTATATATCAAAACGTGCAGTTTGATCGGGATTGGTGTGCTATTACTTTTCTCTACGGAATACAAAAACTGCGCATAATTTTGCATTGAAGTGAATGGGACGTCTGAAAAAAACTGAGCAAAAAATAACAATAATTGGAGATTTTTAAACGTCTACTTCTCCGGCATAATTTCAGCTAGAGACTCCATTTAAACTTTAAACAGTAGACACAAGTCTTGTGTATCGGTGTATTAATCCACGTTTCGATAGGTCATATAGTTTTTTATCAATCCCTGTTCAATGACCATGATCATTTTTGGAGAAATTCTGAGATTATAATGGGTGTGTATTGCACGGAATGTTCGTGTCACAGTGTGTGACATCATCGCCAGAGTGTAGAGGGAGAGAAAAAATTGTCAAAAAATAAATTTGAAAACTGCGCTCCAGGCCGCAAATTTCACTCTACAGAAATAATTTATACATAGAAACGTAGGAAAATTAGTCTTCTCCCTCACAATCCTCTGGTAAAGCTGTCAGAGTTATAGTTTGGGCGTAGGACGCACAGATGCGCCACCAACATCACCAACAGCCCCATTGACTCTCATATTAAAAAAGCAGGAAGATTTCTGTAGAAAAGCATATTTAACAGTTTTTCAGATTGCTCTTACAAAGCTATTTCTTAATTTTTCTTCACAAAAAACATATGTAGACGTTCAGGAAGAACTCAGGACGCTCAAAGTGAAGTCGGATCAATGATAGGTATTATGGTTTTGCCAAAAATGCTTTCTGTTCGAGGCCAGAAATTCCAGTCTGTCCACCTCTGGCTGCTGTCACTGTGCCGGAACATTCTACAGCGGCAGTTAATTACGTTGATTGCTCTGCTCTGGTTGGTCGACCCCAAAGCCTTTCATCCTTTCGTCCATCTCTCACAGAAAGAGAGAACCAGACACACACACACACACACACACACACACACACACAAACACACACACACACACACACACACACTCACATACTTGAAAAGGAATGCTTGTTGTAGGTGTGCTCCTTGTATATTATATAGTATCATAACATTACTATTAGTATTAATTGTTTGAAATCTCTGAAGAATCTCATCATAGTGTACACACACCGGCAGTAGCCCCCGTGGCCCTTTCAGAATTTACCCAGAGGAAATTTCCTAGATATATATTTTTTAGACTAAATATATTTGACCTTATCTCTGGTTTTACTTGGCCTGTCATCATCAAACAAAAACTGTCCTGGAGCTTCAAGCCAGAACTTTAGATGGAAGTTGACGGCAGGGCTTGATGTCGCATCATGAAGAAGTAATGCACCGGCACATTTGTGGACTCCAAAGGGTTAAGGTCACTAAAGTAAAGCAAAAACATGGAGTTACATTAAAAATAGTGACCAAAGTCTGCAGAAAAGTGGGCTTTATTGAGTGGATGTGAGTTTAAGACAATAATTTGTAAATATACACTACCGGTCAAAAGTTTTAGAACACCCCAATTTTTCCAGTTTTTTATTGAAATTCAAGCAGTTCAAGTCAAATGAACAGCTTGAAAGGGTCCAAAGGTAAGTGGTGAACTGCCAGAGGTAAATAAAAAAAGGTAAGCTTAACCAAAACTGGAAAATAATGTACATTTCAGAATTATACAAGTAGGCCTTTTTCAGGGAACAAGAAATGGGTTAACAACTTAACTCTATGGAGTCTTGGGCTATTTTGTCCATTTTTGAATTCTTTTCATGTCTTTGAAAGTCATTTTGTGTCTTTTTTTGGTCATTTTGTGTCTTTTTTGGTCATTTTGTGTCTTTTTTTTAGTCCTTTAGTCCAACATAAAATGTGATTTTGAATCTTTTTTTTATTTTCAAAACACTATCATGCTCAATAAAGAATTTTAAATGTTGCAAATGTGCATTAATTTCAGAGTACACTGAGACATTAAACTGCATCATTTTCAATTCAATTCTGGAAATGTTGGTGTGTTCTAAAACTTTTGACCAGTAGTGTAAACCTCTTCTTTTCTCTACCTTTTCCAAACTTTGCATGCAAGGCAAACCAAAGTCTATAAAGCCTGATTGCACCTTGCCTGTAATCTTGTGTCTGGACTCCTGTGGACCCGTGCAGGATTAGCTGGAGACAGGCCTATCATTGATTTTAAAGTGCTCAGCAAAATCAACTCACCTGTATAACTGAGCTGATAGAGTTGTGTTGATGCAGGAGGAGAGATAACTTCTGGACTCGGTTCAAATTAGAAGGAATCCTCTGACTGAGATACAGATAAATGGCAAGGAGGAGAGAAAAAAGGACAGAAGTCATATTTTTAACTGTTATGCCATTGATATTTAATATAAAAACAAAAACAAAGATTTAATCAGCTCACTTTCAATTTTAAAATTGTATATTTGAATATACTTTTATATTTGTTCCTAAAAATTTTATGTGCTTGTTTTCAGTCTTAAATTTTTATATCTGAATGTCATTTTATAAATGTCTTTTTAAAATGCTTTTAATGTTTTGTGTAAAGCACTTTGAATTGCCCTGCTGTTGAAAGGTGCTATACAAATAAACCTGCCTTGCCTAATAAAAATCTTTCTAATACACGTCTGATGTTCTTGCACAAAAAAAACCCCTTATTCATATTTAATTAGGGAAACTGCCTACATGAGGGGGTCCTTAACTTATCAGAGGCCCTCGGCTGAAACAACAAACTTTTGCTGTAGAAAACCTTTGATTTGCATAAAAAAGTGGAGACCAAATCTTATTATAGCTGCTACATTTTTAAAAAGGATTAAACAGTGAAAATGTGTTTAAGGTTAATATGAGGGTTTTTTTTTCAACTCTTTTTATTGATTTTCCTCATTTTGAACATAGAACATATCAGACACTAGAGACACATTTACAAGTACACGTTTACATAAAAAGGTAATTTAAGTTGTATTAACTTATGTATCTCAAAATGAAAAGTAGACAGATGTAGGAAATAGATTAAAAAAAAAAGGGTTATACCTCTATATGTATGTACCCAAACATGTATACACTCTTCAAAAGTAAAAAATAATAGAAATAATAAATAAATTAAAATAAAAGTTCTTTCCTTCTATTAAGAGCACTTCTATAACTTGCCCTCAGACTATGTGTTCTGGTTAAAATAATCAATAAATGTTTGCCAAATTCTATAGGACTTTATTTCCTGATTTTTCAGTAAGAATCTGATTTTCTCCAGCTCTAAATGTCTCATAACATCTGTCATTAGATTTGCATAAGTTGGGGCTGCCTTTTCATACCAATCTTTGCACAAGTAGGCTGACAAACGAAACCATAATATGTTCCATGTTGCTCTTTGTCATGCTTGAATCAATAATTCGTAGAACCGCCACCAATGGATCTACGTTAATAGGTCTATGTAAGATATTTGATAGAGTCTGAAAGATATTGTCCCGGTAATTTGATAGCTTCGAACAGCTCCAGAGTCTGGTCTGAGTCCACATCTGTCACATGAAGGATCTACTGAGGGAAATATTTTATGAAGCTTTTGTTTTGACCAATGTAAACGATGTATTATTTTAAATTGCAGGAGGCCATGTCTTGCACATATTGAAGAGCCACGCCAACCTCAGATGATCCATAGTAGCTTTGCCAGGTTTGACAGATTTTCGTATATCTTGGATATTTCTCCCTTTCTAGAAGGATCTTGCATAACTATCAATTTCATTGAAGATCGGTTGGGAGGATTTGGATATGAGGGATTATTCTGAATAACAAAACTACGGTGGCCCTGAAGTGCAAATCACAACGGAAAATCAAAAAAACACAACAACAAATCAGAAAACACAACGGCAAATCAAAAAAACACAACAACAAATCAGAAAACACAACGGCAAATCAAAAAAACACAACAACAAATAAAAAACAACAACAACAAATCAGAAAACACAACGACAAATCAAAAAACACAACGGCAAATAAAAGTTGTTTTTGTTTTTGTTATAACTGACTGCACATTGATATAAATGTTGTCGACAATAGAAATACCTCTGTATAGTGGGCTGAGGATCTATTTCTTATTATATCTACCCCCATCCCTTCACAACTTTTTTTATTCATTAACAAAATGCAAAGTGAACAGAAGAGAAATCTAAATCAAATCAATATTTGGTGTGACCGACCTTTGCCTTCAACCAGCATTAATTAAAACGCCTCTCATACGAGCCTCTCCTTAGAGTTTCTGCATGTACATCCTGTATTACATTGTGGTGAATCATTTACCCAACAGACGTGTGTCACCATGGAATTGTTAACTTGACGTAAGAAGAAATGCACAGCTGTAATTAATAACATTAATGATGTCTTCATTGCATTCCTTACATTTAGTCACAGACATCCTGCCAGTAAGCCAGGGTGTTGAATACCAGGTCCGTGGGACAGGTAAATGGAATAAAACACCTGTGCTTTTCCTTCTATGATAATATTCTGGCCAACATATGACAGTGTCATTCATTAAGACAGTAGTTCTCAACCTTTTTGAGTCGCGACCCCCAATTTAACATGCATGTTGTCCCAGCCCCCGCTCACTGAACACAATCTCACACACACAGTTCAGATCACCCAAAAAAGGAAACAAAAAGACCAAAAAAGACACAAATTGACCACAAAATGATCAAAAAAGACACAAAATTATAAAAAAAGAGACAAAATGACCAAAAAAGACACAAAATGATCAAAAAAAGACACAAAATTATAAAAAAAGACACAAAATGACCAAAAAAGACACAAAATGACCAGAAGACACAAAATGAGCAAAAAAGACACAAAATGACCCAAAAAAGGAAACAAAATGACCAAAAAAGACACAAAATGACCAAAAAAAGACACAAATTGACCACGAAATGATAAAAAAAGACAAAATGACCAAAAAAAAGACACAAAATGACCAAAAAAGAAACAAATTGACCACAAAATGATCAAAAAAAGACACAAAATTATAAAAAAAGACACAAAATGACCAAAAAAGACACAAAATGACCAGAAGACACAAAATGACCCAAAAAACAAACA
The DNA here is from genome assembly GCF_030273125.1 of Centropristis striata. Classification (NCBI taxonomy): domain Eukaryota; kingdom Metazoa; phylum Chordata; class Actinopteri; order Perciformes; family Serranidae; genus Centropristis; species Centropristis striata. Next base: position 1,278,787 of record NC_081534.1, read on the forward strand.
AAATGACCAAAAAAAGGAAACAAAATGACCAAAAAAGACACAAAATGACCAAAAAAAGACACAAATTGACCACGAAATGATAAAAAAAGACACAAAATGACCAAAAAAAAGATACAAAATGACCAAAAAAAGACACAAATTGACCAGAAGACACAAAATGAGCAAAAAAGACACAAAATGACCCAAAAAAACAAACAAAATGACCAAAAAAAAAGACACAAATTGACCACAAAATGATAAAAAAAAGATACAAAATGACCTAAAAAGACACAAATTGACCACAAAATGATAAAAAAAAGACACAAAATGACCTAAAAAGACACAAAATGACCAAAAAAAGACATTAAGTGACTAAAAAGACTAAAACACATTAACACATGAACACTTTAACACAGTGGAGACAGAGCTGACTTCTAAAATGATTTGGCGACCCCCAGAAATCATCTTGCGACCCCAATTGGGGTCCCGACCCCCAGGTTGAGAACAGCTGCATTAAGGCCTACGGGCCGTTACACAAACACATTAGAAGTGTAATCAGAGAGCTGAGTCCTGATTAGGGCAGTGTCTAACAATAGTCCCGTGTTTCCTCCCACATGAACTCTAAATGTGCAGAACTGGTATTGCATGGTTGGTGTTGTGTTTCGACAGGGAGTTCCCTCCTCCGCTGTGGTTTTTCAGGTTGTTGTGTGTGTGAGGGAGTTCCCCAGCAGCAGAAGATGAATGACTTTAAATGACTAAAGGAGTGCGTGTCTGTCCTTGACGAAACTACTTCTTAGTTGACTAACACTCACACAATTTTGTGAGTTTCTCCACCTAGAATCATGCAAAAGCACCACTAATTATTGTGTTACAATAACATAAACACAACATAAACATGGATTAATTAACCCTCTAGTCCACAAAAGCAGCGAAGCATCACTTCTTCATGATGTCACAACTTAAAAGCGAAGCATGTCATGCCCTGCACTTTTAAGTTCACCTGCTCTGCATCTGAGTCCTGACTTGAACCTGACAGGTGTGAGAAATAAGGAGACTTGAGCTTGAACTCTAGTCGTGCAGCACACTGTAAAAAATGTTTGTAGAAATTACAGTAAAACACTGTCAAATTGCATCAGGAATGGGGCGTAAAATTAAAAGTTGTGTATCACCGTTGTAGGCACTTTTAATTACCGTAAATCAAGGAATAGCACAATTTTTACTTTTACTGTCATGAACTGTAGGAAACGCACAGTTTTGCTGTAAAAATATAACATTTTCATGTAAAGTTAATGGAGATTTGCTATGATGTGTGAATGAATGACACAATTACCTTAAAAATAACAAGAATATTCAGTCTAAATTAGTTTTTGCTGATATTTAAATTTACAGTAGAAAACCCCCTCACTGTATTTTTTTTACGGTGAAGTTCTGGCAACCACAGCTGCCGGTTATTTACCGTAAATTTAACAGATTATTTTTTTACAGTGCAGAAAATCCAGCCTCAGGAGAACATCTTTGCAGTTTCTTGCTTTCAAGAATATTGTGGTACTCAGTCAGAGGGAGCACCAGTAGAGCTAGAGGTAAACATGTTGTTGACTTGTCTTGTTTACTTCTCCCGTCAGTTAATAAATAACCGTGCACATGCCATGTGAGTGTCAGTCTGTTGGCCAACAGCAGGCTTTAGAAATTGCATAATTAATAATGAACCAATCTTAGTTTGCCTAGCTTTCAGTGTTGATCCTGCAGAATTTATCATACATGTTGGGGCCTGCTTAGGATTACATTTATTGCATAACAGTACATAAGAGCTGGCTGTAGGTGCTGTAGGTGTGTAACTTAAGCGATATTACAGTGTCAAAAGTCTACGAATTGCTTGTATAGACACTGTAAATAATGGCTACACTGTAAAAAATAATCTGTTTAATTTACGGTAAAATACTGGCAGCTGTGGTTGCCAGAACTTCACCGTAAAAATTACAGTGAGTGGATTTTTCTAATGTAAATTTAAATGTAAATATCAGCAAAAACTGTAATTTAGTCTGAATAATCCTGTTATTTTTAGGGTAATTGTGTCATTCATTCACACATCATGGTATTTCTCCATAAATTTTGCATGAAAATGTTATATTTTTACAGCAAAACTGTGTGTTTCTTCCAGTTTATGATAGAAAAAAGTAAAAGTTTTGTGCTATTCTTTGATTTACGGTAATTAAAAGTGTCTAATACGGTGATGTACAATTTTTCATTTTACACCCTATTTCTGATGTATTTGACAGAGATTTACTGTTATTTCTACAAACCTTTTTTACAGTGTATTTACTGTTCATCACTGTTGACACACTGATTTTTACAGTATTGTGCTGTATAATTTACAATAAAAATCACTCCTAATGACAAAATCACAGTAGTTAAAACATTACTGTAGAAAAATCACAGTAGACAGTGTAGTACTGTGAAAAGTAAAATAGACTTTTAGTAGTATTTTTTCCATTTTTATCATAATTTTGATCAGAATCAGTCCTATACACATAAATAATTAACTTAAAGTTTTTCATACAAAACACAGTATGGAAATCAATTGTAAAACAGTAAATGTATTAATATTATTTTCTTAAGTGTATAGAGTAATAACTTGCAATTACTAGTTATTTCTATAAAAAGTAATGATGAAATTATTATCGAATTAACAGCATTGTTTTCTGTGCTATATTCCCATATACAGTACCATTAAAAATCACAATGTTTAACTGTTTTTTTTATTCTTACAGTAAACAAATCAGTACTGTAAATAAAACTAAAATCACAATGTTTAACTGTTTTTTTTAATTCTTACAGTAAACAAATCAGTACTGTAAATAAAACTAAAATCACAGTGTTTAATTGTTTTTTTATTTTGCAGTTTATAAAACAGTACTGTAAATAAAGATGCAGTACTTCTATTGTAAAGAATAATTACAGTAAGTTACTTGTTCATTACAGTTACTGTAAAAATCACAGTAAATTCTTTACAGTGGACTTTATGTGGAAACTTTATTCTAAGTGTATGTTTGATCACACTTGCAGAGGGCAGATTCCTGAAAATCAGCGTCCTGTATCTGACTGACTGGTATCTTTTTGTATCTTCAGGAACTCGTTGATAACGTGTTCCTGTTCTGTTCGGAGACACAATCATGGATCAAAGGTTTCAGCTTTTGACAGAGTTCCTCAAAACACTATCTGGAGTTCAGCTGAACTAGCCAACACCTGTTTTGACCAGTGGAGGAAGAAGTATTCAGATCCTTTACTTCAGTAAAAGTACTAATATCACACTGTGAAATGACTCCACTACAGTAAAAGTACTAATACACACTGTGACATGACTCCACTACAGTAAAAGTACTAATACACACTGTGACATGACTCCACTACAGTAAAAGTACTAATACACACTGTGAAATGACTCCGCTACAGTAAAAGTACTAATACACACTGTGACATGACTCCACTACAGTAAAAGTACTAATACCACACTGTGAAATGACTCCACTACAGTAAAAGTACTAATACACACTGTGAAATGACTCCACTACAGTAAAAGTACTAATACACACTGTGAAATGACTCCACTACAGTAAAAGTACTAATACACACTGTGAAATGACTCCACTACAGTAAAAGTACTAATACACACTGTGAAATGACTCCACTACAGTAAAAGTACTAATACACACTGTGAAATGACTCCACTACAGTAAAAGTACTAATACACACTGTGAAATGACTCCACTACAGTAAAAGTACTAATACACACTGTGACATGACTCCACTACAGTAAAAGTACTAATACACACTGTGGAATGACTCCACTACAGTAAAAGTACTAATACACACTGTGACATGACTCCACTACAGTAAAAGTACTAATACACACTGTGAAATGACTCCACTACAGTAAAAGTACTAATACACACTGTGAAATGACTCCACTACAGTAAAAGTACTAATACACACTGTGACATGACTCCACTACAGTAAAAGTACTAATACACACTGTGACATGACTCCACTACAGTAAAAGTACTAATACACACTGTGAAATGACTCCGCTACAGTAAAAGTACTAATACACACTGTGACATGACTCCACTACAGTAAAAGTACTAATACACACTGTGAAATGACTCCACTACAGTAAAAGTACTAATACCACACTGTGAAATGACTCCACTACAGTAAAAGTACTAATACACACTGTGAAATGACTCCACTACAGTAAAAGTACTAATACACACTGTGAAATGACTCCACTACAGTAAAAGTACTAATACACACTGTGAAATGACTCCACTACAGTAAAAGTACTAATACACACTGTGAAATGACTCCACTACAGTAAAAGTACTAATACACACTGTGAAATGACTCCACTACAGTAAAAGTACTAATATCACACTGTGACATGACTCCACTACAGTAAAAGTACTAATACACACTGTGGAATGACTCCACTACAGTAAAAGTACTAATACACACTGTGAAATGACTCCACTACAGTAAAAGTACTAATACACACTGTGAAATGACTCCACTACAGTAAAAGTACTAATACACACTGTGAAATGACTCCACTACAGTAAAAGTACTAATACACACTGTGAAATGACTCCACTACAGTAAAAGTACTAATACACACTGTGACATGACTCCACTACAGTAAAAGTACTAATACACACTGTGAAATGACTCCACTACAGTAAAAGTACTAATACACACTGTGAAATGACTCCACTACAGTAAAAGTACTAATACACACTGTGAAATGACTCCACTACAGTAAAAGTACTAATACACACTGTGAAATGAAAAGTACAATATTTGCCTTAAAATGTAGTGAAGTAGAAGTATAAAGTGACATAAAGTGGAAATACTAAAGTAAAGTACCTCAAAATTGTACTTAAGTACAGGACTTGAGTAAATGTACTTAGTTACTCTCCACTACTGGTTTTGACTTAATCAAAAAATAGTTTATACATGCACTTAATTAAATGTATTAAACAAGTACTGCTGGATTCTGTATTTTATACCAAATGGAACCAAAACGATAGCTCAGTAAACAAATTTCATTAAAAAAAATGTTTTTTTACAGTGCAATGCAAGTGAGCAACATCATAACAAATAAATAAAAGATGAAATGGCATAAGACATGTGAAGGAATTAGACTCAGACTGACTCAAACAAACAATAATAAATGTCTGAAATGATCATATTGCAGTACTCATGTGTTAAGCTGTGTCTCTGTGTTGGGGAGGGGGAGCATTAGTGGGACACAATATAAACAAAAGAAATATAGCTAAAGAAATAAGATAAGAAGAAACAAAACAAAAATACAGCTATAATGCTCTTATCTGGCCGGGCTCAAGTCAGGACTCAGATGCAGAGAGATACAGATGCACTTCTTACATAAATGCATCTACTACTACTACTACTAATAATAATAATAATAACAACATATTTACAATATATAAAACAATCTAAGTGGGTCCATTCTGCATAACAGGTACTTTTACTATTGATACTTTAAGTACAGTTTTGCTTGAGACGAGACATGTGCCTCTCAGTTTAATTTTGAAGCTTTTTTTTCCACAGTTGTTTGAAAATTAACTGAAAGCTAAGCATCAGTGAATCTGCATCATGCATTCATACATTTCTGCCATTCAGGTTTTCGTTCAATCAACATTGGCAATAAGACAAACAGCCGCATTGACCACTGTGGCATTGTCATCAAGCCCAGCCTCAACAAACACAAAGCTCCAGTCTGTTTGTGTTACTGATTAATTCACCAGCATGTGCACTCTCACAGTCATATAATAGGAGCATTATATTGTAGTAAGAATATGATCCAGTGACCCCCTCTGGTTGCTGCTAGACATTACATTTGGGCATGTTTATGAAACTGAGGTGTACCTTACTGGCCAACTTGTTTAAGGGGAGACACATATGAGGGGCTGCATAGGCCATAATTCATTCTTACCTCTCACATGCTCAAAAAATACCACTCACATTCACAATTTTATTTCTCACATTAACCCTCTATGGCAGTAGTTCTCAACCTTTTTGAGTCGCGACCCCAAATTTAACATGCATGTTGTCCGTGACCCCCGCTCACTGAACACAATCTCACACGCACAGTTCAGATCACCCAAAAAAGACACAAAATGACCAAAGCAAAGACACAAAATGACCAAAAAAGACACAAAATGACCAAAGAAAAGACACAAAATGACCAAAAAAGACACAAAATGACCCAAAAAAGAAACAAAATGACCAAAAAAGACACAAAATGACCAAAAAAGACACAAATTGACCACAAAATGATCAAAAAAAGACACAAAATGACAAAAAAAAACCATAATGACCAAAAAAAACATTAAGTGACCAAAAAGACTAAAACACATTAACACATGAACTTTAACACAGTGGAGACAGAGCTGACTTCCAAAATGATTTGGCGACCCCCAGAAATCATCTCGCGACCCCAATTGGGGTCCCGACCCCAAGGTTGAGAATAGCTGCTCTATGGTACAGTGTTGCCCTCAGGCAACATATCCATTTTTTGCCTGTCAAATTTCTACAATGCATCTTTTTGAGTGATGCTATACTTTAAAAAGAGGGAAGAGTATAGGGAACCAATAGCAATGCTTTAATTTGGCACATGATCTCCAGGAGGCCATATTGAAACCCTATACCATAAGCATAACCATAACCATAAGGAAACATCTTTGCCATTTTGCGCCACAATTCAATTCAAATCACTCAAAACGTCATTTTCTGGCCCTTTTTCCATCTGGAAAAAAAACATATTCCTACTGATAGGTGAGTAAACCTTCATTTATGATAGTTTCATACACTTAGACTGTTCAAGACATTAATTTCAATGTGTTGTTGGTTCAGTGGTACAATGTCTACAGGCAACATTCAGACAAGAAACCGGGTATAAAAGTTTCTTTTATAATGTTTTTAAATTTAAAATGTTATGTATTGTATCCTGTTGAAGCTACTGAATCTTTTGCACATTTTTATTAAATAAATTATGTTAAAATTAATATTAAAAACTTTCTTTTTCACTTGTGCATGTTACAATGTTGCCTATGGACAACAAACCCCAAAAACTTTTTATGAAACTTCTTCAGATTATGTTTATTTAGTCTATTTTAAGACAAAAAGCACTCCAAACATTTTTTTCCTAACTGGCATCATAATGCATACCACAGAGGGTTAACATAAAATGTGTGTATTTGAAAGGTAAAATTGTGAATATGAGAGGGAAGAATATGTACAGATGGTAGTGTAGTGATGATAGTGAACAGAGAAGGATCTGTAATTACCTCTATCACATTCTGGAGTGTTTGATGATTTATTGATTTATGTGTGTAAAGAGAGCAATGCATGAAGTGAAAAAAAGACATTTATTAAACATTTTACCCGACTAAGCAACTGTTTGATGTGGTAATAGAAAGTGTTATTTTAATACTAAAGAATTAATGTTTAAAGAAAACTGGACTCAGTGCTGGAGGCGGGACTTTGCTGCTCAGTGGTGCATGAAGCCATAAAAAGATTAACTTCCTTGCATAAAAAATAACCAGATCTTAAAAATAGATCTGGCTGCTTGCATCCCGCCAACTTAAATGTGAATAAAACCAGTCATTTTATCAAATACAGGCTTGTCCTTCCAAGAAAATGCTACCAGCTAACCATGTTTAACTAGTAATTGTTTGCGTATCCATTGTGATTTATAGGCATGAGAAATTAGTTGTTCATGTCCAGATGTCGAAAGAAAACTATGATAGTATCTTCAAACATTGAGTAAAATAAAGAATTGCTGTACAACAATATTCAGTAAACACACTTTATTTCACATTACTATTGAACACAAAGACAGAAAAAGTAGACTTGCAACACATATGGTATACAGGTAGTTGTGTGCACCATTGTTACATGACAATAGTATTTGCTCATCTATTATTTTCCCATCCATTTTTTAAATAAAACTAACATGATAACTTAACTTAGTCAGGTATTTTTTCCATCTATCTTGTTTTTTTATGTATTGAACAAGAGAATACTGAAGCAATTCAAGGAGTAGTATTTAAATATTTGATCTTATTGTTGAAGGTTGAATCGCAGATTAATCTCACAGATTAATCTCGAGCTTTCTACCCTTAACTTGTACATAAGGCCTGAATTCAGCAGGAGCCTGCTGCAGATAGTTAGTAACGGTGTGGTAAAATTGATTCACTACAGATCTGAAAACCTCCAGAATGTAATCAATGGCTCCATTTATAGACGCAGTGTCCACAGCTGTGTTTGCATAGTTGGTGATGGTTTTCATTAAGCTTACATACTTGTCATAGAAAGTATTGATGTAGACAGCAATGGCATCAAGGAAATCAGACTTTAGGGAGTTGTCAACAAAGTCTTGAGCTTTTTCTACAAAGAATTTTAAGGTGTCACCCAGTTTCTCTAGGAAGACATCTAGACTCTCCAAGTTCTTCAGAAGATCTACAATAGGATTGGGCATAGTCTTAAACCAAGCCTTAATCTTGTCAATTATTTTAGCTCCAGCCATGACATCACCAATGGGCATTGTGACCTGGATCTTTCTGGTCATGTCCAACATGGCACTGAAAAAAGATTCTACATTAACGGACACCAGGTGCATTGCCCTCTCCAGCATACTTGTAAAGCTGGTGGTTAGCTTATTGATCAATTCAATGAGAGGGATTGTTTCCCCAGAGCCATACAGTGAGACCTGGGTCTCCCTCAGGACCTTGATGGCATCATTCAGGAAGAGCTGAAAGATCTTCTGGTACTGAGCAACAGTATTCCTAAAGAGGATAGACACCTGGCTCAGATGTGGGGCATGGTCGTTTGCAATGTTATGGGCTTCCTCAGTATAATAAATAACAATATTCTTCAACTGAGCAGCATGTTTGAACAGCTGGTATTTCTCAGCAAAGCTAGACAAACAGGAGATGATGGCAGGGAGCTTTTCCTGTACTCCACTGAGAATGATGTCCGGGGCGTCCATGTTGATGACCATCTTCAGACTCATTTTATCAACATCCTTGGCAGAAGCTCTGACAGTGAAGACATCAACATCCTTTCCAGGATCAGACTGTTAAACAGGAGAAAAAACATTAAATGCGATGCACAACTTCTGATCACTGTAATTGTGCAGATATAATAGCAGGGTTAACTCCTTACAGCATAACGACCATAAAGCCTGGCATTCATCTGAGCTGGGATCCTGCCACGGAGCTGAAGACCCAGAAATCCAGTAGATGGGATAGAAATTGTGGCACTGATTCCATCTTTGCGGACAGCATAACGGAAGTTCATGTCAGTAAATTCAGGGCTGTTCATGTCCATATTCAGGGTGAGACTGGAGTCACTGCAAAGAAAGGCAGGAATTTGTCAGTTTTGTCAGACACCAAACCATTGAACAGGTCATAATTTCAAATATATTTCATTATATAGCATATAATAAGCATAAGTAAAAATGTGCTTTATCTGGAATAATAACTCAAAGCACAATTGTGAATTCCAAAATATATCACACACAATCCTGATTCAAACTGTTACCTCGGAGTATGGGAAAGAACGGGTTGAAAGTCCACTGTCAGATCGGTATGGGTGAAAAGTGCCCTTCCAGTCAGGTTTATGCCAGCATTTTCAAAGTTTATGGTAATGAAAGCTGTTGAAGGACAATGATGTTAGTTATAAAAAAGTAAATAGATAATAATACTTTCAATTTAAAATGTAAATGTTATATGCTACTGACAAAATAAACTTACAGTCCAGGTCATATGCCAGGAAGACAATAACAGAGGTGGCAGAGGACTTCAAGATGACATTGAAGACAGGAGCGCTGCCCTCGACTTCGACTGCCAGGTTTGTGGTGTACAGTGGGCTCACAAACTTGCCATTGGCAGAGATCTTCTGTGTGGCAGCTGTCACTTCAGCAACAGTCTTCTGGAAGATGGTGAAGTCACCCAGGTTGCTTGGCTGAGTAATGTCAATCAAAATATCAGCAGTCAAAGAAGAGGTTGGGGCAAGATCGATGGTTGTCTGGACAACTTGTTTTCCACGGGTATTGAAATTGAACATGTTTGCCTCATTGTTTCCAGTGAACTTCAGCACTGCATACACACGGCTCAGGGAGGCTTCAACAGCAAGGTTCTCATTTACATCCATGCCAATGACTTTGTTGGTGCCTTGGTTGAGCTTGGCATCGGCAATAACCTTGGAGGTGGAGCGCAGGCCATCGTTATTCAGGTACATATTCATGTCAGTATCCAGGACTCCCAAAAGTAGATAGTCTTCAAGCACTGTGCCATCCATGTTTGCCTTAGCAGCTGACTCCATGGAAACATAGTCAAAGCTTCCCTCCAGCTTCAGGCTGTGTTCTGCCTCGGCCTTTCCAACAGCCTTGATCACAGGGATATTGAAATCACCCTTCATGCTCAAGGTGGAGACAGCATTTGCTTTGGCTTTGGTGTCTGCAACCAAATTTTGGTTTGCTTCCAGGTTGAGAATAGGCAGGGAAATCTTTGCAACAGTAGCCACAGAGATAGCAGTTTCCAAAGTCTCAGTACTCATGCTGATGGTGCTGTCATGAGTGCCTTCAATGTGCGGATTTTCAAGGGACAGGGAATTGGCCAACTTGATTCCTCTCTTGGTTGTCAGGCTTGTGGTTCCATCAAGTTTGGCTTTCAGACTCTCAAACACAGAGGCTGTGGAAGCTCCCAGGCGGAACACAAGATCATCTTCAGTGTACAGTCCAGCATTGACATTCAGACTAATGATGGCAGACTTGACGGACACTTCTGTGATCAGGTTACCCATAGAGGGAATCTGGATTGGACCCATCATGTCAACAATGGGGGCAGCCTGGCTTTTCTTGTAAACAATCTTGGCATCAACATTAACAGCCTGCTCAGCGGTAGTAAAAATGTTTTTCAGCCCAGTTTGGTCATACAAGTCAAGATCACTAATAGCTGGGGTATACCGGTCAACAATTGGAATATAAATCTCAGGAATGCTGATGGGTCTAGTCAGAAGATCAAGATTTGCTTCTCCTTCAACAACAGCAAGAATGGCAGCCTCCCCCTCATTGTTGTCTAAAGTGAAGTTCCAGAACAGTTTTTGCTGATTAATACGGGCCAGAGCTACGGTGTTGATATTTTGCATGTCAGACTTGAATGTTGCGGAGTAATCATTCTGCAGGTCAATTTTAGCAGTAAAAACATCATTGAAAATGACTTTGGTGTTTCCTCTATTCTGAAAGCTGAACACAATCTCTCTGGGACTCAGAGCAACATCTATAACATTGTACAGTGCTCCATTGACAACACCAATTAAATCTGTGCTATGACTTGCCTTCAGCTCAAGCTCCATGTCACGCAGATTGGCATTTACTGATCCCACTAAGAGGTTATTTTTGATTGTGGGACCTCCTGCCTCAGAGCGAATATCAAACTTGAAATGGCTGAAAATGTCAAAGTCGGCACTTAGGGTCTGTCTCATCTTCAATAAGACTGTATCTGTTTCACTCATCAATGTCATCTTGACTGTGCTTGGATTGACAGTAACTTGCAAGTCACTCTTGTGGGTACTGTCATGAGAGTTAAAGGTGGTAGTACCCTGATTTGCAAGAGTTATTGTTATAGAGGTAGCCTCCTGGCGGGCCACAGTTTTTTGAGTTGCAGATGTCTCACCAGTAAGGCCCATGATGGGGAGGTTGAGCACATGCTTATAGGAAGTTTCAATAGTGGCAGATAAACCACCCTTGGTAGCTATGAAAGCTTCATTTGAAAGCTCAGCATTGTAAGGTGCTGTGGTGGCCTTCACAATGGTCTTGGCTGAGGCCTGGGCTGAGAAGTCATAAAATTTCACAGATGCATGGTGGTCCAATGCAAGGAAATTGTGAGTGAACTTAAGGGTCTCAGCAGCAATCACACGCTCTCCATTGGGAACAGCGATACGAGCAGTGGAATCAAGGTTGAAGTTAAGGATTTCAAAACTGAGAGATGACCCTTGGGAAGTCAGAAAAGCTGTCAGTTGAGGAGTGTCATCAACATCAAGAGAGCTCTGGACTTCAGCAGCATTCCTAATGGTGTAAATAGGGGAGTTGACCTTTATCTCATAACTCAGTCTGCCAAATGCTGGAATCGTAATCTCACTGGGAATGACTGGCAGCTTAAATGTGGGGAGTTCGAGAGTCTTTACAAGTTTCTCTGCTGGAACTTGAGAAAGAGTGGGAAATGAGAACTCAGGTACTGAAATCTCAGGAAGTGAAAACTCAGGGAGGGCAGGAAGGAAGTCAATAGTCATGTCTCCAAAGACAGCACCAATATCAAACATCTTCATCTCGAAGTTGAGAATTAAATCAATGAAGTCAATGATTCTCTGTTTAATGTCAGTGGTTGAGATGGTAGTGGCTTGCACGGTATGGCGGCCCAAAATAATGAATTCAGGGATGTCCAGTTGTGGTGGAATTTCAAACTGGTGAAGCTCATCCATGCTAAACTTCATGGAAGGCACAACGAGATCAGTGAGAGGGATGGTAAAAGATGGTATGATCAGCTCGGCTTTCTTCAGTTCAGTCATCAGGCCCTCAATCATCTGCAATATCTCACTGACAATTTTTTGCTGGGGTGCCATCTCCTTAATGATCTCCACCATTCTGGTGAACACACCAGTAGCAGTGGTCATGAAATCAGTAAAGCACTTCTTTGCCAACTGCAGATAAGAGGTAATGTCAGCGTTGACATCCATTTCTGAAATTTCATGCTTTATAAATTCAACAAATCCCCTAACATTATTTAACACAACCTGGTCAAAGATATCCTTCACATTTCCTACAACTTCTGCAATTTTAATTTCTCTCACTTGCTCCACCAAATCCTGAACAGATGTTAGGACAAAGTTAGCAAAATTTCTTGTTGCCTCAACTTTCTCGGGTATTTCAAGAGACCTGATCAGGTCATTGATATGAGCAGTGTACTTAGCCATCATTTGATTGGTCTGATCTACAAAGTGATTATAATCAAATGAATTAAATTTCTCCTCAATAATGCCAATATATATATTCAACTGTGAAATAATATCCTTAATCTCAGTTGTTTTCAAGTAGTCTATAGCACTCTGGAAGGCTTGCATACATTTGGTAGGGATGTCTGCATCCTTAACCATGTTGACTGCAGTTCTGATAGTTTCCTCAACTCTGTACTGCTTGATTAGCTCCGCAAACTTTTCCAAGACAGCCTGAACCTTTTTGTCAGCCTCAAACTTTACAACCAGTTCTCTCATCTTGGCATAAATTGTGTTGATTTTACCTAGGATGTCAAGGTCCTGAACCGTTTCCCTAATGTAATCTGATACATCACTGAAGACGCCTGTGGGAATCAGAGTCACTAGTTCATCAATGTAATATTTAAAGTTGATGGACTCAATGTACTCTTTCAGCTCAACAACTAACTTTTGCATGTCCAAGTTCTCAATTACTTGTTTAATATCACCCATGATTGACTGAAGTTTAGCCTTGATTTCATACTTAGCATCAATGTCACTCAGGAATGCGATGCTGCTCCCCTTCAGTTTTTCCAGGTCGATCTGATGGATTATCTCTGTCATGGTATCAATCACATACATGACCATAGCCTGGATGTCAAACTCCTCATTAAAGGCATCCAGCTGTTCCTGGAACTTCTGAATGAGGGTTTCAGGGAGGGTGCCACTAACAATTATCTCTTTTACCATACTAGCAAAGCTTTGGATGTAAAGAGTGAGTTCAGCCAGCAGGTTCTCAACAGTAATCTTCAGGTTTCTCAAAGAAGCTTCCACATCCTCCATCGAGATGAAATACTCTTCAGTAAAATCATTGAAATACTGCTTGAGCTGAAAAACCTTGTCTTCAACATTCAGCTGAGAAACAAAGTCATCAACATACTGGGGAAGAGCCTCAAGTTGAGCCCTTAGCTCCTCATTGTTGAGGTAGTCTTGCAGTGTCTCTGCAACACTCACAAACATGCCTTTGATGCTTTCCAAGAACAAAGGAATACTTTCAATTAGAGGGAACTGAATGATGTGAGAATTTGTGCTCTTGTCATACTTGAGGAAGCCAGAGATAGTAAATTCCTGGTTCTCTGTGGAGTCTGTGTTGAGGATATTTGTGAGGATGGTGCCAGAAACTTCAATTCCAGTTCTCTCAGCAGTGTTGTAAACACTCAAGTCCTGACTGAGAATTTGGTCATTAAACTTAGACTTAGTTCTAAAACTGGTCTTCTGCTCTTGGGGTGAAACAACAGTATCCATTTTGTTGTCAAATGTTGTCTCAAGAGCAAAACCGTTATCTAGCTGCTGGTTTACTGATGCTCTGCATTCATGTGAGCTAGCAAAAGCCAGGGGTTGTGCTTTAAGGAGGAACTTGCCATAGAGCTGGGCACTGTGCTTTCCATACATGGTCATGTCTCCATCACCGTTAAAAACGGCATCAAGGTTGAAATCAAAAGGCACAATGCTGCAACGGATGGAGTGGTCAAAGCGCATTGGCTGTGAGTTGAAGCGGGCATCGTTGGTGATCCTGGCAGCAAGACCGACAATCTCAAGCTCAGTGTTCTGGTTTGTGTGAGTTCCAAAGAGTTTTCCAGTGGTGCTGCACTTGGCATTAGCTGTCATATCAGCATAATTTACCTGATAAGTGTGCTTGATCTCTTCCTCACCATAAATTGCTTTCATGCTTCCAGTCAGGTCAATCTTGTAAAGCTCTGCCTGCAGCTGTGCCTCATTAATAAAGTTGGCTGCCAGAACTTTCAGGTTGTTATTGACATTTGCAGAAGCAGTGTAGGGTTTCAGGTCGAGGGTGATATCATGAGTGTAAGAGGCATACTCGCTACCGATGGCTTCAGCCTTGGAGTTGAAGTCAAAGCTAGAGGGAGTAATGGTCAGAGTGTTGGTATTATCGACCTTGATGTCACGCATTGCGGCCTTGTTGATAATGGACAGAGAAGCCTTTGAAGCATCAAGCCCAGCATCAAAGGTGTTTTCAAAGGACAGGGGGCTCTGGAGGGTGTTTGTTCCACTTGTGGTCAAACCGTCCTTGTTCATTTTCAGAGTAGCCTTGTGAGTAGCTTCGTTCTCAAGGAGTTTGAAGGTGGCATCGCTGTTAACAGCCAGACCATTGACATCAAGAGAGGCAGTCAGCAGAGAGTAAACACGGTTTTCAGTGTGGTCTGCATTTGTCTCCATTCTCATGGCGACTTCACCGGCACCAGCAGCGGCTTCAGCCTGGTTGCGGATCTTCATGCCAAGAGCAAGGGCATTTGTGTCACATTTCAGTGACAGCTTGCTGTCTTTGAAGGAAAGCTCAGCAACATTGGTCAAGATGTCTTCAAAGGCATTGGTGTTGGACACAACTGAGAATTCACCATTGGCAAGAGTTGCTGCAATTGTGTTCTGGGCCCTAACAATGGTGGAGTCAATCTGAACAGTAGAATCAATCTTTGCTTCTGGCCTGAATGGGAAGATGGCAAATGCCTGGTTTGAAATGGTCTTGCCATACATGGGCCCAGCAGTGAACATTCCCTCAAATTTGCTATCAGCAGAGATTTCTTCAGCGTTGATTCCAGTCATCCCATTGTGCTCAAGCACAATCTTGAGATCAAATGGGCTTGTGGCTTCAATCTTGCTGCTTGATTTCAAACTGATTTTGTCTGTGATGATTGCATCCTCAACAATACTAACACTGGCTTCAAGGAATTTGTGGGACAAAGAGCTTTTCAGAGTGGCCTTGAGGGAATCAGTGGTGGCCAAACTTCCAGATCCTGAATTAAAGACAACAAAAGAAAATTAAGTTATACCTGCATAGATACTGTGATTAACTTCAGACAGAACTTGAAATACATTTGCTTGTAGACTAAAGTATAATTAACAGAACACAGTTGGGTTTTTTTTTACTGTGGAAGTAGAAAACTGTAACTGAAAACTGTTCTATTAAGAGTAAACAGCACACCTTTGTAACTGTTATTTAAAGAATATTGTAACACATTTTTAATTCTTGAATAACATTTACTATAACAATACCTTCAATGTTTATTGAGAGGATGTCAAGTGGGCTGGTTCCTTTCACATCAAACTTAGCTGAGTAGCTTGGTGTCTCAACAACATCTTTGCCGACAGCCATTGAAGCCTCCATGTCATATATGTTGCTTTTCATCAGAGTTGAAACCTCAGCTTTGCCGAAAAGAGGAATGGACAGAGTCAGGCTCTCAGGGACAAAAAGTTCTGGGATGGGAATTTCCATGGAGACAATCTCCAGTCCAAACTGGGGTAGAGACACACTAGGTGTGGTCAATGCTGGTGGGAAGTTAAGCTCTTCTGTTGACTTTCCTCCAAGAGGGAGAGGAAGAGCAATAGTCAAGTGCTCACTGTTGAAGTAGTAGACAACCTTCGCCTCACTGTTATGACAAGAAAGATGAAAATCAAAAAACATTCAATAGCAACATCATCTGAAAGTTATGATGTTGACCACTGAGTTATTTTAGACTTACGAATTGAGGAATAGTGTCTCTGGCAGTGAAAGCTCAGGAATTTCAGGCACTCTGAAGCTTTTAATGTAAGGGATATCCACACCATACATTTCCATGTGGTTGTTAGTAGCCTAAAGAAGAAGGAGTTTATGTTTTATACTTTGGCCACCAAAAAAACAAATCAAAGATCCTTCAGTCAAAATAAATGTAAAATAAAATATTTACCTCCACAAATGCCTTGAAGAACTGAAGGACTGTCATGTCAGACTCCCCTACCCGCATGTCAAGAATATCATTACCATGTTTTTTAATCTTGTCAGTGTATGGAAGGATGTCTGGGAGCTCAGAGTTCACATCCGACTTTAATTCAACTTCAATCTTGCTGGCATCTGTAAATAAAAAGTTGGAAAGGATGCCCAAACATTAGAAATATGAAGGTGATTGTCACCTTATTACACCTTTGGAAAAATGATGAATGAAACTTGTAGTACCGTATTTCATTGCGATTGTCTGCTCAGAGGTGGCATCCATGAGCTTGATTTCACTCTTGAGCTCCAACTCCAGTTCTTCTTCACGTTTCATGTTGGCTGTGACAGTGGCATCAGCGTTGATAGAGGGGATGAGAAGTTGGACTTGCAGCATACCTTCCTTCATGGCCATCAGCCTGAAAAATGATGCCAGTGAGTTGTCATGGTATTGTTGATGAGGGTGACATCAATGTTATTTCATGAGTATTTGTAGTTGATGTCTTACTTGGCGCGGCCAACAAGGGAGAGCTGAGGAATGTTCTTGTTTATCAGGTCAAGAGAGATGGAGTGAGTTCCTTTGCCCTTGGTGTTTCCATCAACAACACCCAGTCTGAGTCCAGCCTCCACATCAAAGTCAGGGATCTGGATGTCGGCTGTGATGACATTCTTTCTTCTGTTATATTTCACAAGTGCTGTAGCTTCAGTGGGCTCTGCACCTGTTGTTGACCAACCAATGGGTTAATATCACTTAATTCCACTTAACATCAGAGCTTTTTCACAATGATCTAGTGATGGAAAAGAGAGATTTTTCAATATATTACCTTCAGCCCTGAGAACAAACTTCACAGAGTCAACCTTCTGCCGGCCCTCTTCTCCCTCCCTCAGGAGCTCGTAGGCAATTGTGGCTGTGTACTCAGTGACTTCACCAGTGGGTTGGAGCTCCACAGCAAATCTATTCAGATAATTCAATAATTAGCCAATATTAATAGGCAGCTTTTTAAAAAATAACAATTTATTAGGCTTCGTGGTATAGAAAGATTACTCACTTGCTGTCTCCGGTGAAGGGGAAGTAGGGGGCTGTCTCCTGAGAGAAAGCATCAGTGTACTGCAGAGCAGTGCAGTATTTCATTCCAGCGAAGAAGGGAGTGCACTCACTGGCATCAACCTTGTCCATCACCATAGGGGGGATGGTCTTAACCTCTGATCCAGTCACTGCCACCAGGGTGTTTCTAAATGGTTAAATGTAGAACAGTTAGAATGAAACTTTGGCTGTTTTAATCTAAATTTTAAAAAGTTGTTGGCCAAAGATATAATGCATAAATTGTTTGTATAAGGCCATAACAGGTCTTCCTTTAACCTACTTAAACAACAATGCACCCTTTATACTTCAGGTCAGCTATCTTAGCAGTTCCATTACAACTAA
The DNA here is from genome assembly GCF_030273125.1 of Centropristis striata. Taxonomy (NCBI): domain Eukaryota; kingdom Metazoa; phylum Chordata; class Actinopteri; order Perciformes; family Serranidae; genus Centropristis; species Centropristis striata. The sequence goes on from NC_081534.1 coordinate 1,297,005, forward strand.
AGGTGCACTTTTTGCCTGTTGCTTTTTTGTTTAGGTTTTACTGAGACTCACGTGATTTGGATGAGCTTTGTAGGATTTTTTGGAGCAGGGATGGTCAGCTTGACATTGTTGGGCTCCATGGAGATCTTGGCACTGAGTCCACTCTCGTGGAAAAGGTTGGTGCGCATCTCTAATCCAGTGTTGACATATTCAGGGATGTGGGAGCCAATCTGAGTTACAAACTCAATGCCAGAGGAGGGCATGAAGGTCACTTCACTCTGTGTAGACACAGAAAAAAAATGAAGAGTGATGTTGTTGCTGTTTATCATATCATGTTGTTTGCTTTTAAACACCCTTATGGATAATTACCATGTCACGAGCAATCTGAAGTCCACCCTTGATGCCAGGGGTGAAAGTACCAGACAGTGCAATCCTGAGAGGCACACCAGTGGCAGTAGGCAGGAAGAATTCATTGTCCATGAAGATGTAGTGGGCAAAGATTGAGTTGTCAACCTTGGTCATCAGAGCCTTCATGATCTGTGGCAAATAATGGGGATAAAAATAATCAATATAAATAAATAAAACTTGGATATTTATATTCTAAACAAGATATTTATAAATGTATGCATAATGTCATTGGCACCAATGCTTTTTAAAAAATGCCCTTACATCAGTTGGGAACATCTTGAGCATGCTGTCAATCATCATGGCAGCAGAGTAGGCCATCTCCTCCATTTCATTGGTCTTCAGATATCCAAGCTCATTTCCCAAAAGTCTCAGATAAACCATTGCTTCAGGAGACTGTGCTGCCTTCATTTCCCTCACAAGTTTGTTGAGGTTGCATCCGATCTCCCTCATCAGGTTCTGGGAGGTCTAAAAATAGATGTGTACACTCAATTACACATTTTTACCATAGGGGAAATTTAATCATCACAATCAAAACTGTTTAGGTCGTGTGTACAAAACAGACGTGTGGAAGTACCTGTCTCTTCATCCTGTTCTTCAGAGCAGGGAGCATGTTCTGCAGGATCTCATTGACTCTGAGTGGCATGTTGTCAGACACAAAGGACATTGTCTTCATGACAGTGTCGGGGAAGAATCCGTTCACTCCAAACAGGGCGTCAACAGTTGGCTCAAATCCTTTGCCCTCCATACCCATCTGTAAAGGTGAAAAATATTCAAAAATTAAGCTAACTGAAAAATTATGTCAAAGTACAATTTGGATTTAAACAGCCCAGAATGTTTACCTCCATCATGTCAATGTCATAACCGAATGCCTTCAGAGTCATTTCAATCATGACCTCCTTGGGCAGGTAGCTGGTATCTTCAAAGATCATGTTTCCCTCAACAGATCCCATCTTGTAGTTGCGAGAGAACTTGGCGGGGTCCATGATGGGTCCGAGCTCATTACCCTGAAGGGCATCCCGGATCTTCTGTCTCAGCCTGTAGGAAAGGAAAAAATACTGGTATTGAATGCCTGATGGTGATTAAACTAGGACCACTACTCCTCACATAGTGAGAAACAGGCCTAATTAAAGGAATATACTTATAAATCTGAGACAGTTTTTCACTTACTCTGCGGTCTCTGGCTCAGTTGAGGACAGAATGTTGGTAAGGTGGGAGATCACAAAGCTCTTGGCTTGTTTGTCCTGCTCATTGGGCAAGGCGTCAGCCAGCTGGGACAGTTCAGTGGGCAGTGGGTCCTTCATAAGCACCAGGTATGCGGCAACACGCTTTTGCATAGGGCTGGCGCCGTCCAAAAGCACCTGCATGAGAACCTCTCTTCCCTGTGACCAACAGACACAAATAAAATGAGTTAAGAGAAGAAATAATAATTCCAGTAATGTGTCACATCTTTAAAATAATTTGACTTGCCTCCTCTGGGACGGGAGTCAGCCTGAAGACCTGGATGGCGGCCTGTTGCACTTCGGGGGAAGCAGCAGGTTGGTTCACACACTGGATCACACCAGCTCTGAGTGCGGGGCCAGCAGCTGCCATAGCTGGAGCCATGTTTCCTATAACCTGCAATCAAAGGAAACATCAATATTCTGCTAATTGAAGTTGGCAGTAATTAAAATGTTGATCTTTAGGGAAGGTTACTCACTCTCAATGTCATGAAAGTGGTTTCCTTGTCTCCAGTACAGTCACCCAATTGGGTGCCCATGAACTCGGCAACAGCGAAAATCTCAGGGATCATTTTACCCTCAGCTTTGTAAAACCTGTTGAAGAAAATAAAAAACTATATTTAGAAATCAAATATGCATAATGTGAATTAGGTCAAACAGGGAAAATGTTTGCTGCATCAGTAATCTGATTGAAAAAGGTGTGGTTTATTTAACTCACCTCTTAACAACATTGCTCAGGGCAAACATGATGGCTTTGCTGGGCTTGTACTTGGCCATCTCCAGCATGTCATTGATCAGGAGGGCAGAAGGATTGGACACGAGTCCCAAAGCAAAAACACCAGCATCGACCTCAAGTGAAGAGGTGTCGAAAGTCCTGAGGATCTGCATGATGGCACTGCTGCACTCAGGGGTTCCGCACTGGGCCAGGACCTGGTAGGTCAGGACAGGGGACACTGCAAGAGCTTCAGGAACGGCGGGGCTCAGGGTCTCAGTCTTCATTGCACGGACCATGGTGACAAGCTTGTGGAAAAGGTGGGCCCTCTTATCACCCTCAGTTTCTGGCAGAGCGGCCAGTTCTCTCAGGAGGTTCAGACCTGCATCTTTATCCTGGACAACACTCTTATCCTCGACAGCATCCATGTGAAGACCCTTGATGTTGTTAGCTGCGATACACAAGTGAAAGTTATGAAAGAGTTGTTCATACCTTTAATTCCATTTTCAATCAATAAAAAACAACAGACAAGAAGACGAACTTACTGATGTAAAAGACTTCTTCATTGTGAGGAGAGACGTCCATCAGAGTTAGTTCCTGCTTTCCAACATTGGTAACTCCATATTCTCCCCTGTGGAGACAACACATAGTTGATAAGTACAGTGTAGAATCCTTGGGCAAGACATATCTGTCCATACATAATGGAGCACAGTAAAAAGTGGAGAGTACGGTTGGACTTACTTGTGAGAGAAGGGAATGAGGATGTGGTTCTCTGTACAGGATCCAGAAGTCATGTGTTTCTTCTCATTGTCAAACTTGTAGTTGCAGTTCTGAGTGCTTCTGATCATCTGGGCGAGAGGGTAGTGCTGAAAGACAAAGAACGTAACTTATCTGTAAGATTCTTGTCCAGTGACGTTAACAACACTGTATAAGCTAAAGATACCATTTCAATTTTGCTCTACAGAGACATTACATGCACAACTTGATGACATGATTTTTGAGTCATATAAGCAAAAATGTAATATGTCCGCATTTCTAACCAGACCCGCCCATACAGTATGTTGCTTAGATATCTTACCATGCCAGAGATAAGTGCCAAGGGACTGGTATGATCTCTCATGGGGCTAAATTTGTCACATCTGGACAGATCCCTGGTGAGGCTGATGTCAGTTGCAATATCCTCTCTTGCGTTGACAGTATAAGTAGTCTTGCATATGCCATGGACAGTGGGCTAAAGTGGGTGATAAGAGAGATATGGATATTAAATTGCCATCACATCCTTTTTTATTATGTTTACCCTTTGACGCACAACATGGGTCTAAAGTGACCCGACAGAGTTTCTATGTTCTATATCTTTGCAATAAATTATTGTCATAATTCAGTATTCCAGGTTTCCCTCAATTAGTTTGTTTTTGATCATCATACATCCTAATTTTTATGTTTTCCTTTATAAAATTTTGAATAAAATACCTTTTTGTGTCACTACCCTTCTAATGCACAACATGGGTCAAAAATAGCCCATATCCATTTTTCAGCTAAGTAGCTTGTTCAGCTAACTACTTAGCTAACTTCTTGGCTAAGTATTTAGCTAAGTAGCTTTCTAAACTAACTGCTTAGCTAACTTCTTGGCTAAGTATTTAGCTAAGTAGCTTGCTAAACTAACTACTTTGCAAACTTCTTGGCTAAGTAGTTAGCTAAGTAGCTTGTTAAACTAACTACTTAGCTAACTTCTTCTTGGCAAAGTAGTTAGCTTAGCAAGCTACTTAGCCAAGTAGTTAGCTATGTAATAATACAAAAACCTTTTTTTTTCTTCATAAAGTATTAGAAGCAAAATGGAAATGATGACCTGTTGTTATAAAAAATAAGATATTTAAATACTTCTTGTAATATTCAATCATAAAATAAGTTGTTATCAAAAGATAGAGCACAGAAACACACAGCAAGCATTAAATAACATGGGAAGTGAATGTGGGTCATTTTTGACCCATGTTGTGCATTAGAAGGGGTGTCAATATGTTGTGCATCAAAGGCTTAAGGAAACAGTTCTCACTGTAGTAAGAGACTTACCATGTTGTTGTTCTTGTCCTCTTCCACCAGAGGCACAGCCAGGGCAGAGATGATACCCCGTTTGATGTTCAGGATGGTTGTGGTCTCACCGTTCTCGGGGTACAGCTTCACATCGTACATGTCACCAACCACAACCTTCAGAGGATACCTGCAGAAAATGTCAGACTTTTACCATTCAGTCTTATAGCACCGTTTGCAAAAGCTCCGCCCCCTTAGTTACTGTTGCTATGCTTGTCAAGCTTCCAGTACCTTCAGCGTAACGAGTGTTTTTGGAGTAATACGTCGTAATACGTAGGCTGCCCATTCACAAAATGCTACAAAGATTTTAACATTATGTTCAACATTTATATTGCTAGCACTGGTGCTACAGAGGTTGGTAGTTTTGTATCAGAATCCACCAATTTTCTATCATTGGTATGTAACTATAGTTGGTATGTAACTATAGTTACTATGGTATGTAACTATAGTTACATACCAATCCAAAAGGTGCCCAGATGGTAAATCATCCATAGCACAGAGTGATGTAGCATGTGCTATAGCTAGACAGCCGTTAGCTCATGTTTGCTAGCTAGTAGCTCAACTTGGAGCAGACATTTATGTGTCTGTTGATCTTTGTGATATTAAAATGGGAGAAGCCAGCAATGCTTCTCTTATTTTTTTAGTTTTGGAAAAGGGGAAAAAAACGACGCCTCCTGCTAAACTCTTCGGATACCTGGTGTCAGATTTACTAATCCCGTTTGAACACCATTTCACCATGTTGCTCAGAGCTCAAAGCTTGTCGGACCTTCTCCTCTTAGTAACAGTTGCTACGGTATGATTGGACAAGGAGCGTTTGGGGGAGGAGTTTTGCAAACGGTCAATTGTGTTTAATTGCCTTAAATGTGCGCCCATATTACTGGATATACTCGATATATGGGCTTAAATTTGTCTCATTAATACCTGTAAATGCACAGATGGTGATCTACAAATGTGACCCGTTCCATTAAAATAAGTCGCAGCCGCCTGTTCTTGGAAAAACATGTTTAAACATGAAAAAAAAAATGATTTTGGGCTGTTTGGGGGTTTTATGTTTCTGAATAAGTGAAGTCTCAGCTTTAAGACAATGTTAACATTAATCTGAAATTCAAATGATAAGTATAGTTTTTAAGATCTTAAACGTAACATTGTCGGAAAGTTTTTCGCGGCACACAGACAAAGGCTGAATGACGTCAGACAGTGGCTAAAGATCGCTAGCTTAAATTGATGCATTAATGTGAGGAGAACATTGCAAAACTTTTGATAACTGGACAGAGTTAACTATGGAATATTGTATTGATAAGTGCTTATAGTTTAACTACACAATCCTCTTTTTCTCTGTTAGTAAGGGCTAATAAAATCACTAGAGCAGGCTAAGAAAGCAGCTAATAATGCTGTGTGTGTAACGTTAGGCCAGGTGTGTGTCTCAGGTGTCTACTGTCTCCTATAAATTACATTTATTAACATAATGAGGAAAATCAGTGTTTCATTCACTCAAAAAAGTGTTGCCTCTGAACATAATCCAGGCAGCGATTACCTTATCACCACATAACTGAGGCTAATTATTAAACAGTAATATACAAACATAATTTGTAGGAGACAGGCTTGCTGTGAGACACAAAGGTGATAATAAAAATAAAATAAACAGCCTAAAGTATGGTAAAAGTGTAGTAAAAGTATTGTTAAGAAGATCTGATATGGTGAATCATAAACTGTATGTTATGTTTATGAATATGGGGCTGTATTAAATCCTGTGCAGTCTGTCTATCAGTGATCATATTGAAGCAATAATTTCGAAATGATCAGGCCTCATTTAACAATGATTCAATATGATTTAGCCAGCCCAAAAGGTTTGCAATGACTGTATTTTTCATTTATGCTATCCTATTTTGTAGATGAAAATCATTTGGTCCATCTTGTGAAGCTCCATACGACTCTGTCAGAGGATACAGTGTGAGAAGCAGCAGCATGAAATAATAATGAATAAATATTAAATAATATAGAATATATTCTGTATTATTATTATATTAAAAGGGCCATCGTCTATATATATGTGTGTATATATATACATATTTAATTGTATGGATATAAGTAAGTGTAAGTACATGTGTGCACGTGGCTCGATAATTAATATTTTATTAATATTCTTCATATTATTATATTTAAAGTATTATTATATTTAAATACCCATCATATATTCTGTATTACATCATATGTGGGTCAATGACGTGATCTAACACAGTGTCAGTTGGTGTAACCAGTAATTTTTTTCCCATGAAAATCTGATTATATACAGGGAAATAAATGTGAACTAAAATGAGAAAAGAAAACAATCCACGTTTACATTGCAACACAATGGTATATAACAAATTTTTACATAATTTGCCAAAACTTCTGCAAAAAATTGGTTGTATTTAGAATATGCTCTGCTCAATATTGAGGAATTGTGTAAATGTAGAAATACAAAAAAAAAAAATTCAACTGATTTGTTTTAAAAATTAAGTAATTATATGTATAAGTCCACTTAAATACAGTGTAGGTGGATGAAGAATTTAATATTTATGATTTTTTTGTGGTTACACCATTTGACATATTGCCAACCCTTATTTGTCACTGAGCCACGTACAGTATATTTGTTCATATTTTTTTATCATTTTTGTTTTCCATATGTTTTGGATACTTGTCTTATGGGCTTCTAGGCCTGTACTGTATTGTGTATACACCCTGTCCCTGTCTGAAGTGTCTTTTGGAGCAGGCCATGTTGTCATAACTCAGTCAGTCAGTATGTTTACGTGCACAGCTTACTCCATGTACTGTAACGCTGCACATACCTCTCCATTTCAGCAGCAAAGTTCTCAGAGCTGGCTGCAGGACCGAACACAGGGTTGCCCTCTGCATCGACATCCACCACCTCACTCAGGCTACAGCCGGTTGTACGGACGATGAAACTACAAGTCCGAGGTACTTCAATTTCAACCTGTTTTAAAAGATTATTTTCAGTGATACATATTGTATAGAAAGAAAGTGATACACATTAAATAGATCAATAGATTCTAGAACAGGGGTGTCAAACTCAAATACACAATGGGCCAAAATTTAAAACTTGAATAAAATCGCGGGCCAACATTGAACAAATAAACCTTTTAATATATACCAAACATGTTTTGCTTTAACATTAAATATGGAACCAGCAACGCTTATAAACATACAGTATATAACTAAATAGTGCAGACATGCAAAATCAAATTTCAAATAAAAAACACATCAATGTCATTAATTTATTAAATAAAAATTAAATAAAAATCGTATGCCTCTTTTCTATTTGCATCCTTCTGATTTAAATATCAAAATACAGTTTTTCAACAGGTTAATACATTTAAAAATAAAATACCAATAATAAATCTACTATTAGCTGTAAATGTGCTGTATTATACCGGCGGGTCAGCTTTTATAGTACAATAATAATATAATAATTTGGTATTGCCTCGCGTTAGAGTTTGACACCCCTGCACTAATCCCATATAATATTAAGTCCTCACAGCAGTTATTATGTACCGTTTTCAGAAAAACTTTCAACTGAATCTTTTTTTTCAACAATATATTTTATTGAGTTTTGTAGCGTAGTTTAAGAACAAGAGTCCTTGAGGATCCATTCAAAAAAGAGTGCATGAGTATAAAGCAGGGGTCTCAAACTCTAATTACCTGTGGGCCGCTGGAGGCAGTATCAAATTGACCAAAAAAAGACACAAATTGACCAAAAAAGACACAAAATGACCAAAAAAAGACACAAAATTACTAAAATAAGACACAAAATGACCAAAAAAAGACACAAAATTACTAAAATAAGACACAAAATGACCAAAAAAGACACAAAATGACCAAAAAAAGACACAAAATGACCAAAAAAAAGACACAAAATTACCAAAAAAGACACAAAATGACCAAAAAAAGACACAAAATTACCAAAAAAGACACAAAAGTACAAAAAAAGACACAAAATTACTAAAATAAGACACAAAATTACAAAAAAAAGACACAAAATGACTGAAAAAACACGAAATTACTTGAAAAAGAAACAAAATGACCAAAAAAGACACAAAATGACCAAAAAAAGACACAAAATGACCAAAAAAAGACACAAAATTACAAAAAAAAAGACACAAAATGACTGAAAAAACACGAAATTACTTGAAAAAGAAACAAAATGACCAAAAAAGACACAAAATGACCAAAAAAGACACAAAATGACCAAAAAAGATACAAAATGACCAAAAAAAGACACAAAATTATTTAAAAAAGACACAAAATTACACTGCGGGCCAAATTTGGCCCGCGGGCCAGAGTTTGACACCCCTGTTCTATAATAAATAAATGTAGCTGTTAAGACACAGTGGCATGTACCTTGCAGGTGGCTTTAGGTCCATTCCTCTGCTGTGAAGCACCGTTAATAGCATTCAAGGACTCGGCTTCGTACAAGTACTCATACTTGTGGTTGGCTTCATACCTTTGGTTTACTGGCAGAGGAGATATTGATTTTGATTGATTAGATTTCAGTGTGTTGGAAGTACTCTGATAAAGCAGTTTGCCTTAACAATTCAGCACTGCTCATTGTAATGCATAGCGCCAAAATCATATAAATAGAGAAAATTTAAAAATGTGATTCACAATCAATATGCAACTCTGTTTACACATTCCATGACTGAAAAGGAACAGGGAAAATAATCTCCAAGTCTTATTCTTTCTTTATATGTTATCTTGAACGATAACTTTTTATTAAACCATTTACATTTTTCTGTTGTGAATTCCACAGTTTCACAGCTTTAAAGTAGTTTGTGCATTCTGATGCTTAAAATGAAATTGCGTTGTATGTTCCTCAACCTCTGAACTAAAAACAAACAACTTTCAACATGTTTCTGTTGTTTGTCTTTACATAACTAATCATTTCTCTAACTCAATCTTTAAGTTAAATATTTCTGACTTAATCAAAGTTTCTCTTCAATCCACTTTATGAATACTCTTGTAATATAAACAGTCCCTAACTTCTACACAGTAAATAATGATTAAATTCCATGAACAGTACAGATTGCTCATTGCTTTGTAATCTAACACATACTTTGCTTCGTTCAAAACAAAAAATATTCTTGGACACTTTTGTTTTTACACAAGCTATTTGAGACTTCCATGTCAGTTTTTTATCCATTATTACACCCAAAGAAAATCTTTTAATTCTTTTAGACACTTTTTAAATATAAACTCCATCTAAAGACAGTGAAATGTATTCATTCTCCTTTCAGTTAGCAAAAAACATAGTTTTGTTGAAATTTAAGGAATTTTTACATTTTACTGTAAACTGTGAACCAAGGTTATAATAGTTTTGGATTTTCATTAGTTTTAGTTTTAATTTCGTTGTCAATTTTTGTTCTCCAAATCAGTTAGTTTTAATTCGTTTTTAGAGTGAGTTTGCTAGTTTTAATTAGTTGTTTTTTTTTTGGGGGGGGGTGCTTAGTTTTAGTTTAATTTTTATTAGTTTTAGTTTTTTTGTAATGGGCTATTTGTTGGGTGCCAGATTCAATGAGGTCACAATAAATGTTTCCTTTATTTCTTTTGTCTGATCCATCTCAGCCCCAATAAGTTTATTAAATCATAAAACCAGATAGATTAAATAGATTTCATATCAACCAAAAAAGTTTACGTATGAAAAAAGTTGACAAAGACGAAAACGAAGGACATTTTCACTATAATTTTAGTTCGTTTTGTAACCACAAAATACAGTTTCAGTTAGTTATCGTTTTTATTTTTCATTTCAGTTAACAAAAATGTTTTTTTCAATTCTAGTTTTCGTTTTCATGAACTATAATAACCTTGCTTTAAACCAAAAGAAATGATGATTTAACTTTTTTTTAAATGACATATTCAAATAGTGGAACTTACTCGGGCAGTTTCCCGCCGTCCTTTGGGCATCTGGCAACACAATCATAAGAAAATTAGATTTAAAACTCTTGCAAGAAAACAATTTTACTACAAACACAGATCGGCATTTTCACTTTGGATTGTTTGCTTGAATGCTGTTATATTATTTCAATGGACTTCACAATCAACAGCAACATGATAAAAATATTTTAAAAAGACTTACAAGCCAAGGTAAGTGTGGTCAGAAGTAGGGACAGACAGAGTTTTGAGTCCCCCATGATGGACTCTCAGAAACTCCCCTTGTGGCTCCTTTGGCGAGTTCTCAGACGAGACTGAGGCCTCCGTGTCCTCATCAGCCTTTTATACCCAAGTGGTTCTTTATGGGGGATAGGTGGGAATTACATACAGTGCTGTCTGAGCTCCAAAGTCCACTCAATACATACGTGTGGAGGGACAAAGGCAACTAGTTTCATAAGGATTTCCTTGAATATGATAGCTAAGTGTCTGTGTTTTGTGTTGAGCACAAAAAAGATCATTTAAAGTCACAAATAAGCAGAATAGCTTTATCTTTATATATAATTTACACACTAAATGTATATAATGACTTCTCAGTCAGATATATGAGATTATGATATAACACCAGTAATATCCTGTTTTTGTTCTTGGGTTAAACATAAATGTGAAGTTGTGAGTTTCTTACATTTTTTATTAAAAATGTCTCATTACAATAAATGCTAAAGAGACACTTTTGTATACTGAGTCTAACTGCAGTAACTACATTTTTGGTCAAAATTGATTTATAACTAAAAATGAACTCCTTGATGTCTGTTTTATCTTGTGACAAAGTTTTAGATTAAAAATTTGCTTTATTTCAGAGAAATAATTACATAAAAAACACAAAATCCAACTGAAAACCAAGCAGTAATTGCACTTTTGCATTAATTTAAACATAAAAATAATAGAAATTATAAGTTTATTGGAAAGTAAAAGTAAAAAAGTGAAATTAAATGATATTAAGACTAAAATATAACATTACTTTATAATATTAAGTCTAAAATATGCACATCTTTGAATATAGTTGTTAAACACTTTTAAATACACTTATAACACAATCAGTTTGAACATTTTTATTCACTGAAAACAAAATATAAAAGCTGAAAGAAGACAACAACATTGTTGTTACTGCACTCTGTTTTTGCATTACTATTAGAACCTTTTACAGCAAAACCAGAGTGCAGTAACTACATTTTTGGGGTCAAAGGTCAAATAAATCATCATGTTTTTTTGCATACATCATCAATACATGTAGAAATAAGTGTCATATCACTAACCTACCTATAACACATTTTGGCTGGCCAGTTAAAACATGTTAAAAAACACTTTAAAGCAGTTTTTCTCAGTTTTACCTTTTGCAGTTACTGCAGTTAGACTTTGTAGGGCAGAATAGGTTTGTTTCAAAACTGCATCTGCATCAGGAAATGTCTTTTCTATTAACCAGTAAGTTATTATTTTGCATGAGATACTCTACACTCTCGTCATATTATGGCTTCTTACAATAATTTCCATGCTAAACATGTAGCTGTCATTATAATAATTGACCAATATTGAAGTGCGAGAACCTCACATTCATTACATAAACCTACAGTTTCAACTATTACTCAAAGGCGTAATCCAGAAACTGCCAGTTACGCCCCTAGTGACTGATAAGGAGTTGTAACACTGAACTTGAACAGGTTGTTCTGAAGTCTCTGTCCTCTGTGTAGACATGACACACAGTCAATTAGCTTTCAACTGGTTATCTCTTCTGGATATAAATACCTTTTAACATAACCTTTCAGAGGGCGTATCAACTGCATGGCTGAAATGATCTTGAGGTAATGCTGTGCCACATATATATCACAAATCCTTCAAAAGATAAGAACAAAATATTATTTGTAGGATTTGGGTCATTTTAATTATATTCTTAACCCTTAATACAATAGGGTTATACCCTTAATAATAGGACACTCATTGAAATACTTGCAAATTCAATATTTCAACCCTACAGAATATTGGAGGATATTACAAACTGCCAGAATGTGTAAAAAAAAACATAAGGACCCGGGGGAGGGGGGTAATATTTTGAGACAAAAAAGTTTACGAGGTTAAAGTGGCAAATCTACAAGAAAAAAATTTGCAGATTTATGAGATTTAAAGTGTTGAATCTGCGAGAAAAAAGTTGCTTTTTTCTCGTATATCTGCGACTTTTTAAGCAGATTTGCCACTTTAAATCTCTTCAATCTGCAACTTTTTTTCTTGTAGATTTGCCACTTTAATCTAGTAAATTTGCAACTTTTTTCTCAAAATATTACAACCACCCTCCCACCCGGTTTGTATTTTTATTTTTATTCATATTTAGCCCTAATATGCCGTCATAGTCGAGTTCTCCTCGTACAAGTAATTGAAGAATTAATCTAAAAAAATTTACAAGATAAGATTTAATATGTGATATGCTCAATAAAGAATTTTAAATGTTGCAAATGTGCATTAATTTCAGAGTACACTGAGACATTAAACTGCATCATTTTCAATTAAATTCTGGAAAAGTTGGTGTGTTCTAAAACTTTTGACCAGTAGTGTATGTCTATTTTTTTTTTTACATAATTCTGACCAAACCATCTCTCCCTAGATTTTAATCAACCATGACGTTGAAGTTCCATCCGTCAACAGTAAATACACTTTTGAAATGAATCTAGGTACATTCAGAAGGCAGATTTCCTAAACAAATAACTTTGTTAAAGAGTATTTATCATGAATATGCATTATTGGATACAATAGATACTGTAGATACTGATATAACTAAGAGTTAACATGTACAATACACTCTTCAAAGACATTTAGAAATGAACTTTTACTGCACTGTCGCTGTGTTCAGACACTTGTAATAAACCAACAGGCAGGCCTCAAATATCTGATTTGACTGCTCAGATAAAATCTTTGTGTCCTACTTATCTGGTAGTTGTGAAAGCTTTTAATATCTAATCAAAGAAGGCTTATCATGTCAGGCTGAGCCCATATAATTACTCAACCACTAGATGGCAGTGAAATCAATGATTTCTGTCTGTGCTTTGTCTATTATAGTCAAGCAGCAATCCCTGGGCCTGAACAGTGAGGCCTTAACTCTTTGGAGTTTTGGGCAATTTTGTTGGTTCTGGACTTCTTTACCATGACGTGTTGTTATCATTGTTTTCAGCACAACCTCACCTATATGACCTGATTATTATTTTTTTCATTTTGACTTACTAGATCAACATTTTGAACACAAAAAACACACAAAAATAATTACAATAAACAACACATTAAACACACAAAATGACAAAAAAACATATAAAAACACAAAATATACAAAAAATGCACTCAAAACACACAAAAAACATAAATTTTTTTTTCAAAATACCAAAAACACATAAAAAACACAAAAAAACAAAAACACACACACAAAAAAACAGATAAAAACACACTAAAACACAAAGAAATAACAAAAAAAAACAGTCAACACAAAAAATGCTGAATGCACACTGCAAAATTAGAAAAATCTCTGCAAAAACTACTACACTTGGTCAAGTTGTTTTTTTTACCTTTGCTGAAAAAGAGTTGATGCATTAAATTGGACATGGAAACTTCTGGAAAAGCCAAAACTTTAGAGAAAAGCTGACAGCAGGGCTCCATGCTGCTTCGTTTTCTCATCGTGACGTCATGAAGAAGTCGTGTTCTGGCGATCTCGTGGACTCTAGAGGGTTAACCTGCATTCTTCCTAATAGCCAGCAAGGGGTAACACCACTGGTTGCAAACAGAAGTCCATTTATATGTTAGTCAATAGGAAAACGACCCTAATTCTCACTTGATTTACTAACTCAGTAAACATTCTCACATTGGCCCTCATTCATCAAACGAGCGTACGACAGAAAGTGAGCGTAAAGTGGGCGTACGATCATTTCTACTCAAGATTCGGCATTTATCAATGTGGACGTGAGCGGAGAGTACGATCAGATCTCAGTCTGCTCTGAGAATTGATCTTAGACTATTGTAACGATGCCTGGAGCTGATATAACTCTGCCATGTTTTTTTTTATGATGACAAACCAAAGCATGTAAAGCAGGGGTCTCAAACTTGCGGCCCGCGGGGCAATTGTGGCCCTCGTGACGATATTTTGTGGCCCTCACCTTGATGTGAAAGTTTAATGTGAGTTTTAAATGAATGGCCCTTTACCGTGTTGTGTGTGGAAGGTCCCTTTGATTATGTTTTTTAGGTAATTTTGTGTCTTTTTTTAATAATTGTGTGTCGTTTTTTAATAATTGTGTCTTTTTTTTGGGGTAATTTTGTGTCTTTTTTAGTAATTTTGTGTCTTTTGGTCATTTTGTGTCTTTTTTTGTCTCATTTTGTGTCATTTTAAAATAATTTTGTGTCCTTTTTTGGTCAGTTTGTTTCTTTTTTAAGTAATTTAGTTATTTTTCTGTCATTTTGTGTCTTTTTAAAAAATAATTGTGTGTCTTTTTTGTTAATTCTGTGTATTTTTTGTCATTTTGTGTCTTTTGTAAGTAATTTTGTGTCTTTTTCAGTCATTTTGTGTCTTTTTTGTCATTTTGTGGTCTTTTTTTTAATTTATTTTTTTGTAATTTTGTGTCTATTTTTGGTCATTTTGATACTGCCTCCAGCGGCCCCCGGGTAATTTGAGTTTGAGACCCCTGATGTAAAGGCTATATTATTTTTTCACTAAAAACCTGATTAAAAATAAATACACCCTGCGGCAGTGAAATTCTTTAACCAGAATACTAGCCGAGGCTATTAAATGTTGTTGTCTTCTGCAATTAAATGTTTACCGTTATCCTGCTGGACACCAGCGGTTCTGACCCAATAGAAACATTTCCAATCAGCCACACGCTCCTCTGACTGGGACAGAATTATTACTAAATGTAAAGAAGTGAATAATATCTCTCCATCATCATAATAGTAATAATAATATTTGGATATTATATAGATTATTAGGCTTTATATATCACAATGTATAAATGAAATATTCCAACCTCACCAGGGGTTTAATGCTCCACTGCTACTCTGCTGACAGCACCACTGACTTCCTTCCTTTTCACTTTTTAAGCTGCCAAACTAAACCAGTTTGTTGTTGCAGCTGTTGGACGTCAGCGTTTCACTTTCTGACTCTGAGAAATTCCTCTTCTTTTGGAATTAAAACTTACTTTAAAACATTGTTTACTTCCTTCAACCAAAAAGCTGTGAAAACTTTGAGCTCTAAATGTAAAATATTCACAGAACTTGTTTGAGTTTATAACTATAAGTACTTTCATAAACCTCCGTCGCTGTGTATTTCTGTAATATGTTTATTTCGTTGTTATCTGTTGTTATTTATAACGGTGCACTTTGCTAATAAAGTTGACTTTAGGGGGAAAAATCCTCCTTTTGGCCGTATTGCGCCCTTCCGTGTCATAAACTCTGGAGGCGAGCCTTCTGATTCAGGTATATATTAAATATATATTATATATATTAGGGTGTGACATTTAAATGCAAATACACACTCAGATCTGCGCTTGTTTCTACGCTCGTTTGATAAATGAGGGCCAATGAGTTTATGGTCTTGATCACTAGTTTAAAGTCTTCTTCAATACAGCATGAAAAAAGAAATAAAAAGACCATCCTCTCTCTTTGTCTCCTGTTACATTTATCAGAAAATGTGTGTAACTGTCAAGCCAGGCTCAAGTCAGGACTCAGATGCAGAGCAGGTGAATTAAAAGTCTCTTTATTAAAAAAAATGCACAAAGAAAACCTCACAGAGTGAAAGAAAAGAGCTATGAAACTCCTGACAAAATATCTAATCTAACAAATAAAAGTCGCTCCAAAGGAGGAAAAACACAGAAAGCTATCTACACTAAATAACTAAATAGATAATCCTAATCTCAGATAAGGGGGGAACTCTCAAGGGGAATATAATTAAATAATAACTTCTACTAACAAAAGGCGCTCCAAAAGACAGGTACAAAGGCTGATAGGAAAAAATAAAAGATTCTACAAAAGCACGATGAAAACCTGGATCAGGACTAAAGGAGGAAAAACAATAAAGAACACATAATCACTCCAAAGGGGGGAAAACAAAATGGCTGACTCGAAAAGCTATGAAACTAAAAAACTGCGCTACACTAATAAATTACAAAGAAAAAGAGGGAGACAATCAGACAGATGACACACGGGGAAGGGCAAGTGTGGGCGAGAGGAGAGTTACTATTTCACAATAAAACAGGAAATAACAAGACCAGAACACAAAATAAAACACCACCTCACCTCAGTGTGACACTTTCCTGGTGATATCTATTAATTCAAATGTTTACCAGGTTCACATGTGGTGTCAATGAGGGGCCGTAAAGGCCATAAATCATTCTTCCCTCTCACATTCACAATTCTACCTCTCAAATACACACATATTATGTTAATGTGAGAGGTAAAATTGTGAATGTGAGTGGTATTTTTTGAGCATGTGAGAGGGAAGAATGAATTATGGCCTATGCAGCCCCTCAAAGATGTCTCCCCTTAAACTCTCAAGTTGGCCAGTAAGGTACACATCACATCACAGATGACACACGGGGAAGGGCAAGTAACCTGAAATGAGAGAGGAGTTACTATTTCAAAATAAAACAGGAAATATCAAGACCAGAAGACAAAATAAAACACCACCTCACCGCAGTGTGACAGTAACTATGATCTAGTCTGATCTATTTGATGCTGCATGTGACAGCATGAGGGTTGCTTTGCTGCAGAGTGACTGTCCCTGCTCACAGAGGACCTGTTGGGGCGCTACGCACCTGGTTTGCGATTGGCCAATGAAAACAAAGAAGAGTACCTTGTGAATCTGCCTAACTTTCCTTACCATCACAGACCTGCTAAAACAGCAGGAGTAAAGCACGCTACTTGTTACTTGCAGCAACGACCAACAAAAAAGCATTAATGTACTGCCATCATCTGAGGATGTGCAGACCCAGTGGATTAGCTGTATTTTTGTAATGAAATGTCCCCTCAACAACTGCAAAACTCTTTCACAATGAGGGTCAGTAGACAGCAGGGTTCACTTAAAAAAACCTAAGCTCAAAAATGGTTCAATATCTGCTATCCGTGACCCAACTTTAAATTTGGAAGCAGTAAATTTGCCATTTTAGACTGTGTGAATATTCAGCTTAATTTAGAGCCAGTTAAATAATGACAGCAGTAGATTGAATGTGGGTAACTGTATTGCAGCAGGTTCTTGCAGCAGCACTTTGGGTCATCATCATCCAGTTATTTTTTTAATGTGCTATAAAAAAACATCGACTGAACTTAATTATTTTTTCATGCTGCTTTTTGTGAAATGTGATTCTGCAATGCAAGCTCAACTGGCTTTGTTGTTTAATGGAGGCCCCTTCTCCTTCATGATGCCCACCAATCTGTGTGTGTTGCTGCTGTATTGTGTGAATGTAGATGTGCTTGACAGCACTGAAAGTAGATGTGGAAAAAAAATGGTGGAAACTGTAAGGAATTTCAGAATCAGCAATACTTGGCAGTATTGTGTAGCTTTGACTAGCTAACATAGTCAGTCCTGAAACCTGTAGAGTGGTCCGCTGGACAGAGTGTGTAAAGTTATGCAGAGGCTAATAGGACTGTTATTATTCACAGGTAAATGTAGCATTGCAGTTATTCTAGTATAAGTGACACACTGACTCTTCAGTGAGTGTCATTATGCCCCTTTCTGACAGTTTTAGACCATACTGTATTTGCGTGATGGTCTGATGTTAAGATAAGTCTTTTTGTAGCAAGATGAGACATTGAAAGTGTGACCAGATTCCCTTTGTTGGTATTAGTTCTTTGAGGTTGGGTTTGAGTGTCCTAAATCTTGAAGAGGCATTTGTGTGCTGTCTTCAAATCTCTTTGTTTTTTGAGTAACCAAAAACCTATTTGCCTTTACATCGATATCACTGCTGAACTGAGTTTTGTGTCATTGTCTGCTCTGATTTCAAAAATGTTGTTGGTGTTGTATTATTTTGTTGGTTTTGAAATGACCTTAACCTTCACAGTGTATTTGTGTATTGTATAGTGAAACCTCTTGTGGTAAAATGAGGTTATGTAGCATTAATACTTTTCTGGAAGTTTGATGATATAGAAAATGTTTAGATGAAGACCGTACATTATATTACACTGGTTAATAAAAACAACAAAACCTAAACATACAAGAAAACAATCTACAAGAATTTAAATTTGCACTAGTGTAACTATTTTTTTTTTTTAACTTCTTTATCTAGTTCAATCAGTTAATTGACCAGTTGTACAGATCTTTAGTTTTCTCAAAAGTACCCATCAATTCTTGAATTAAGGCTCTAAATAAATTCAGTGACATTTAAACTGTGTTATAACACTAAGTGATACCCTTTTCTGTGTAGTTTGATTTAACAGTTCGGATGTTAATTAAAAAAAAACTTCACAAAGCAAGACATCAGACATTTATAAATTGCGTTAACATATTTTATTGATGCTTTTCACCCTTTTCAGGGGGATGAGTTTCAGTAGAATGTTACATTTTCAATGTTAAATGCAATAAACCATTCAAGTGAAAATGGTACAACAGGTGTTTCTGTTAAACTTGTTGTTATAAATATGGTTAAAGAGCAAATTGTCCATAGTCCTTCCAAGCATGTATTTTGAACAGATGGTAGTGTTTCATAAGGACTTAGGCCTCAGTCTGTGAGGGATCCTTACTGCTGGAAGTAAAATGGCAGGGAAATCTCAAGCCTCCCTTCACTAACTTTCATGTAGGTTTGAACTTCCTCTGAAGCCTGCTGCAGGAGACCATTAACGGTGACATTGAACTGGTCCACTGCATAGATGAGCATGTCCATAATGTACTCAAATGAACTGTTGAGCTGCTCCATATTTAGGGCAGACATCTGGTCTACAACATTCTTTAAGACTGTGACAAAGTTAACATAGAGGACATTGATGTTGACGAACACTGCATCTAAATAATCAGACTTGACAGAGTCAACAAACTCCTGAGATTTCTCAACAATAGCCTTAAGGGTCTCGCCCATCTTCACTAGCATTGTGTCAAGGCTCTCCATATTTTTCACAAAGTCCACCAGTTCATCAAAGATGTACTTGTATGTTCTCTTGACCTGATCCAAGATCTGGCCTCCAGAGATTGCATCACCAACTGGCATGCGCAATTTCACACTGCTGATCATCTCAACAAAGGCATTATAGTAGACCTCAGTGTTGTCATAGATGGTGTGGAGGGTTGTCTCCAGAAAAGCAGCAATGCTGCTGGTCAGCATCTTCAGGGCCTCAGGGAGAGTGGTCATCTCATCAGACCCAGGCAGTTTGAACTGGGTTTCCCTCAAGACCTTGACAACAGCATCCAGAAATACCTGGACAGTCTGCTGGTACTGGACAATGATGTTTCTGAAGAAGATTGACAGCTGGCTCAACTGAGCATCATAGTTGATTGCAACATTGTAGGCCTCGCTGATGCGGTTAACAACGGTGTTCTTCATCTCTTCCATTTTGCCTGTGATTTGGTACTTGTCAGCAAAATTTGTGAATGTAGAGATCATGGAAGGGAGCCTGAGCTTGATTTCAGAGAGCACTGCTTTGAGTACCTCCATGTTGTAGGCAATCTGCAGGTTCATCTTATCGGCATCCTTAGCAGATGATCTGATGACCAAGGCCTCAACATCAGCATCTGGGGCAGACTGTTGAAGAAAATAAAATATTATTTTAGCTTTATTTGTATTTTAATATATGTTTTTCCTTCATTTCAAAATGGCAATGTTAGTGATACTCACAGGATAACGACCATAGAGTCTTGCCATCATCTGAGATGGGACTCTGCCATTGAACTGAAGGCCCACGAAGCCAGTGGTTGGAGTAGACACAGAGGCACTGATACCATCGCTGCGAGCAGCATAACGAAGGTTTGCATCAGTGAATGTAGGGCTGGTGATGTCCACATTCAGGGTGTGGCGAGAAGAACTGGAAGAGAAAATAATGCATTTTAAATAAAAAACACCCAAATAATTCTTGACTTGATATTTTATAAGAAGAAGTCCAATTCATATACATTAAGATAAATGGTCAAGATGAAAATGTAGGAAAAAAATCACAATATTTACCTGTCATCAGCCTGTCGCTTTCTCCTAAAATGTGAAAAAAGGCATTATTTACTGTATACTTTGACTAGTCATTCAAAATGTATTGTAAAACAAATGCTGAACGTTACCTCAAGGCTTGGGTAATGGCATGGTTGAAATCAATGGTCATTTCAGCATGGTTGAAAAGAGCTCTGTTGACCATGTTCAGGGCTTCATTCTCAAAGTTCACAGTAGAGGAGGCTAACAAAAGAAACATATTGTTAGATTTAATGCTCAACAATGCTTGCAACATAAAACAGGTTGATGTGTTAAGGGAATCTGATCAACTCACCATCAATGTCATATTCCAAGAGCACAATAACAGAGGTGGCAGAGGACTTCAAGATGACTTTGAAGACAGGAACACTGCCCTCAACTTCGACTGCCAGGTTTGTGGTGTACAGTGGGCTCACAAACTTGCCATTGGCAGAGATCTTCTGTGTGGCAGGTGTCACTTCAGCAACAGTCTTCTCATAGATGCTGAGGTCACCCAGGTTGCTTGGCTGAGAAATGTCAATCTCAATATCAGCAGTCAAAGAAGAGGTTGGGGCAAGATCGATGGTTGCCTGGACAACTTGTTTTCCACGGGTATTGAAATTGAAAACATTTGCCTCATTGTTTCCAGTGAACTTCAGCACTGCATACACACGGCTCAGGGAGGCTTCAACAGCAAGGTTCTCATTTACATCCATGCCAATGACTTTGTTGTTGCCTTGGTTGAGCTTGGCATCGGCAATAACCTTGGAGGTGGAGCGCAGGCCATCGTTATTCAGGTACATATTCATGTCATTATCCAGGACTCCCAAAAGTAGATAGTCTTCAAGCACTGTGCCATCCATGTTTGCCTTAGCAGCTGACTCCATGGAAACATAGTCAAAGCTTCCCTCCAGCTTCAGGCTGTGTTCTGCCTCGGCCTTTCCAACAGCCTTGATCACAGGGATATTGAAATCACCCTTCATGGTCAAGGTGGAGACAGCATTTGCTTTGGCTTTGGTGTCTGCAACCAAATTTTGGTTTGCTTCCAGGTTGAGAATAGGCAGGGAAATCTTTGCAACAGTAGCCACAGAGATAGCAGTTTCCAAAGTCTCAGTACTCATGCTGATGGTGCTGTCATGAGTGCCTTCAATGTGCGGATTTTCAAGGGACAGGGAATTGGCCAACTTGATTCCTCTCTTGGTTGTCAGGCTTGTGGTTCCATCAAGTTTGGCTTTCAGACTCTCAAACACAGAGGCTGTGGAAGCTCCCAGGCGGAACACAAGATCATCTTCAGTATACAGTCCAGCATTGACATTCAGATTAATGATAGCAGACTTGACGGACATCTCTGTGATCAGGTTACCCAAAGAAGGAATCTGGATTGGACCCATCACGTCAACAATGGGGGCAGCCTGGCTTTTCTTGTAAACAATCTTGGCATCCATGTCCACAGACTGCTCAGTGGTTGTCAAAATGTTCTTCAATCCAGTCTGTTCATACACGTTCAGGTCACTGATAGCTGGAGTACGGAAGTCAACAAAAGGCAGGTCAATCTCAGGAATGCTGATGGGGGATGTCAGGAAGTCAAGATTGGCCTCACCATCCATAGCGACAAAGATGGCAGCCTGATTTTCATTATTGTCAACCGTGAAGTTGTAGAACATTTTGTACTGATTAAGACGAGCCAGGGCTACTGTGTTCATCTGTTGGCTGTTGGGTTTGATGGTGGCGAAGTAATCATTCTGCAGATCAATCTTGGCAGTCAGACTTTCAATGACGTTAACCTTGGCATTTCCTTTGTTTTGGAATTCAAAGACAATCTCAACAGGACGGACAACAATGTTGATTCCATTGGACAGGACTCCACTGACTGCACCATACAGTTCTGTGTCATGGTTTGCTTTCACCTCAGCCTTCATGTCATAAAGATTGAAGTCTCCAGATACCACAACAAGACTGTTCTTAATGACTGGTGCCTCTGCCTCATTGCGCATGTTGAACTTGCAGTAGGAGAAGATGCCAGATTCTGCAGCTATTTGCTGTTTCATCTTTAAGATGGTAGAGTCTGTGTCACCAGAGAAAGTCAGTTTCATAGTGCTGGGAGTGAGTGTCATCTCCATGTTGCTCTTGTGGGATCCCTCATGAGCATTGACTTTGCCATTGCCTGTATTCTCAGCTGTTAGAATGATGGTGTAGCCATCTTGGCGAGCAACTGCTTTCTGGGTTACAGTGGCTTCACTTCTGAAGCTGAACATTGGGAGGTCCACAATTTGACTGTAAGTTGAATCCAGAGAGGCAGACATTCCCTCTTCCATAGCAATAAAGGCTGTGTTCATAAAGTCAGCAGTGAAAGGTGTAGTGCTAACCTTAATGGTAGTTTTGCCTTGGGCCTGGGCTGATAGACCATAGAGAGTGACAGATGCCTGGTGTTCAACTCCAAGAGCAAGATGATTGAACTTAAGAGTCTCTGCAAGGACAACACGGCTCATTTTTGGAATTGCAACACGGGCAGTGGAGTCAAGTTTGTAGTTAAGAACTTCAAAACTTGGAGATGTGGCCTGGGAATTCAGGAATGCAGTAAATTGAGGTGTCATTTCATTCTCAGTGGAGTTCTGGAGCTCAGCAGAAGTCTTCACGATGTATATGGGAGTTTGGAATTTGATCTCACCATAGAGTTTACCAAAGCATGGGACCATCATCTGATCTGGAATGGTGGGCAGTGTGAACTCAGGAATCTGAAGAGACTTGACCAACCTTTCTACATTAACGTGGGGGATGGAGGGGAATGAGAACTCAGGAAGGTTGATTTCTGGGAAGGTCATCTCAGGCATGGAAGGAAGGTAGTTGATGGTCAGATCTCCGAAGAAAGCATCAACATCAATCATTTTGATCTCAAAGCTTTTAATGAAATCAATGAGTTCCATTATTTTCTGCTTGATGTCATCAATGGAAATTGTGGTGGCTGGCACAGTGTAGGAGCCCAAAATGGTGAACTCAGGGATATCCAGCTGTGTTGGGATTTCGAGCTGATTATTCATACTGATCTTCACTGAAGGCACAGCAAGATCAGTGAAAGGAATGATGAAGGATGGTGTGCTCAGCTCAAGTTTCTTAAGTTCAGTACGGAGCCCTTCAAAGATCTGCCGAATCTCGCTGAAGATTTTTTGGTCTGGTACCACAGTGTTCATAAAGTCAAGCATATTGGTGAAAATACGAGAGACAATTCTGATGGCAGCTCTGTAGTTTGATCTCACATAGTCGAATTTAGAGTTAATTGCAGCACTGACATCCAGATTTGTTATTCTCACTTTGATATAGTCAGCAAATGACCTAAGGTTTTCAAGCACAACCTGGTCAACAAAATCCTTTACAGATTTAATCATTTCTGCAACTTTGATTTCTCTCAGGCTTTCCAACAAGCCTCTGCCATAGGTTAAGACGAGGTTGACAAAGTCTCTAGTAGCCTCAAGTTTCTGGGGGATTTCAAGAGTCTTGATCAACTCGTTCACATAAACGGTGCACTCAGCAATAATTTGATTGACATAATCCACAAAGGCATTATATTCCAATGACCTCAGTTTTTGCACAATAGTGTCAATATACATATTGAGCTGCTCAATGATATCCTTAACCTCTGTTGCTTTCAAATAGTCAAGTGCACCCTGGAAGGCTTCCATGAATTTGGTAGGGATGTCTGCATCCTTCACCATGTTAGCTACAGCTCTGATAGTTTCTTCAATTTTGAACTGCTGGACGAGCTCAACAGCCTTTTCCAAGAGAGCCTGAACCTTTTTGTCAGCCTCGAACTTCACAATCAGTTCTCTCATCTTGGCAAAGAATATATTAATCTTAGTTGGGATGTCAAGGTCCTGAATCATGTCCTTTATTTTATCTGTCATATCCTGGAAGATTTCAGAGGGAATCGTATTCACGAAGAAATCAACGAGACTTCTTAAGTGCAAATCAGAAATGAACTCCTTCAGTTCAACAAACATTTTTTGCATGTCCAAGTTCTCAATTACTTGTTTAATATCACGCATGTTTGACTGAAGATTAGCCTTGATTTCATACTTGGCATCAATGTCACTCAGGAATGCGATGCTGCTCCCCTTCAGTTTTTCTAGGTCGATCTGCTGGATCATATCCCCCATGGTATCAATCACATACATGATCATAGCCTGGATGTCATACTCTGCATTAAAGGCATTCAGCTGTTCCTGGAACTTCTGAATGAGGGTTTCAGGGAGGGTGCCACTAACAATAATCTGTTGCACCATCTCAGCAAAGCTTTGGATGTACAGAGAGAGGTCAACCAGCAGTTTTCTAACATTATTTCGCAGGTTCATAATAGCAGCTTCCACATCCTCCATTGTGATGACATATTCTTGGGTAATATCATTGAAATACTCCTTCAGCTGAATGAGCTTGCCTTCTACATTCAGTTGAGAAACAAACTCGTTAGCATACTGGGGAAGAGCCTCAAGTTTAGCCCTTATCCTCTCATTGTTGAGGCAGTCTTGCAGTGTCTCTGCAACACTCACAACCATGCCTTTGATGCTTTCCAAGATGGCAGGTAGATTTTCGAATAGAGGGAGCTGAACTATTTGGCAGTCTGTTTTCTTGTCATACTTGATGAAGGAAGCGATGGTGAATTCCTGGTTGTCTGCGGAGTCTGCATTTAGCATGTTGGTGAGGATGGTGCCAGAAACCTCAATTCCAGTTCTCTCAGCAGTGTTGTAAACACTCAGGTCCTGATTAAAGGCATGCTCATTCATTTTAGACTTCATTCTGAAACTGGTCTTCTGCTCTTGGAGTGACAGAACAGTATCCATCTTGTTGTCAAATGTGGTCTCAAGAGCAAAACCGTTATCGAGCTGCTGGTTTACTGATGCTCTGCATTCATGTGAGCTAGCAAAAGCTAGGGGTTGTGCTTTAAGGAGGAACTTGCCATACAGCTGGGCACTGTGCTTTCCATACATGGTCATGTCTCCATCACCGTTAAAAACGGCATCAAGGTTGAAATCAAAAGGCACAATGCTGCAACGGATGGTGTGGTCAAAGCGCATTGGCTGTGAGTTGAAGCGGGCATCGTTGGAGATCCTGACAGCAAGACCGGTAATCTCAAGCTCAGTGTTCTGGTTTGTGTGAGTTCCAAAGAGTTTTCCAGTGGTGCTGCACTTGGCATTAGCTATCATATCAGCATAATTTACCTGATAAATGTGCTTGATCTCTTCCTCACCATAAATTGCTTTCATGCTTCCAGTCAGGTCAATCTTGTAAAGCTCTGCCTGCAACTGTGCCTCATTAATGAAGTTGGCTGCCAGAACTTTCAGGTTGTTATTGACATTTGCAGAAGCAGTGTAGGGTTTCAGGTCGAGGGTGATATCATGAGTGTAAGAGGCATACTCGCTGCCGATGGCTTCAGCCTTGGAGTTGAAGTCAAAGCTAGAGGGAGTAATGGTCAGAGTGTTGGTATTATCGACCTTGATGTCAAAGATTGCGGCCTTGTTGATAATGGACAGAGAAGCCTTTGAAGCATCAAGCCCAGCATCAAAGGTGTTTTCAAGGGACAGGGGGCTCTGGAGGGTGTTTGTTCCACTTGTGGTCAAACCGTCCTTGTTCATTTTCAGAGTAGCCTTGTGAGTAGCTACATTCTCAAGGAGTTTGAAGGTGGCATCGCTGTTAACAGCCAGACCATTGACATCAAGAGAGGCAGTCAGCAGAGAGTAAACACGGTTTTCAGTGTGGTCTGCATTTGTCTCCATTCTCATGGCGACTTCACCGGCACCAGCAGCGGCTTCAGCCTGGTTGCGGATCTTCATGCCAAGAGCAAGGGCATTTGTGTCACATTTCAGTGACAGCTTGCTGTCTTTGAAGGAAAGCTCAGCAACATTGGTCAAGATGTCTTCAAAGGCATTGGTGTTGGACACAACTGAGAATTCACCATTGGCAAGAGTTGCTGCAATTGTGTTCTGGGCCCTAACAATGGTGGAGTCAATCTGAACAGAAGAATCAATCTTTGCTTCTGGCCTGAATGGGAAGATGGCAAATGCCTGGTTTGAAATGGTCTTGCCATACATGGGCCCAGCAGTGAACATTCCCTCAAATTTGCTATCTGCAGAGATTTCTTCAGTGTTGATTCCAGTCATCCCATTGTGCTCGAGCACAATCTTGAGACCGAATGGGCTTGTGGCTTCAATCTTGCTGCTTGATTTCAAATTGATTTTGTCTGTGATGATTGCATCCTCAACAATACTAACACTGGCTTCAAGGAATTTGTGGGCCAAAGAGCTTTTCAGAGTGGCCTTGAGGGAATCAGTGGTGGCCAAACTTCCAGATCCTAAATAAGACACAAAAGAAGATAAGATGATTGATAGCTTGATAGGGACATTTTATCAGGGAATACTGTCATAGTGTAACTAATAATTAAATGACATTGTTTCACACCAGTGGAAGTTGAAAAAATTACAATTCCTAAATGTATTAATTATATTAACTGTGTTATACCTTCCATCGTAACTGAGAGGATGTCAATTGGGCTGGTTCCTTTCACATCAAACTTAGCTGAGTAGCTTGATGTCTCAACAACATCTTTGCCGGCAGCCATTGAAGCCTCCATGTCATAAATGTTGCTCTTCATCACAGTTGAAACCTCAGCTTTGCCGAAAAGAGGAATGGACAGAGTCAGGCTCTCAGGGACAACAAGCTCTGGGATGGGAATTTCCATGGAGACAATCTCCAGTCCAAACTGGGGTAGAGACACACTAGGTGTGGACAATGCTGGTGGGAAGTTAAGCTCCTCAGTTGACTTTCCTCCAAGAGGGAGAGGAAGAGCAATAGTGAAGCGCTCATTGTTGAAGTAGTAGACAGCCTTTCCCTCGCTGTAATAAAAACAATTATAAATTGCATGAATGTTTTGCGGGGGAAAATAACTTAAACATTTACCACAGAGTTGTTTACACTTACGTCTTCATGAACAGTGTCTCAGGCAGGGAAATCTCAGGCATATTAGGCATTCTGAAGTTCTGAATGTAAGGCAGATCAGCACCATATTTTTCCATGTAGTTGTTTGCAGCCTAAGAAAACAACAACCAGGGTTTTATTTGTGCTCCACATTTGTACTAGAGGAAAAAGTGATCACTGTAAAATCAAACATGCATACCTCCACAAACTTCAAGAAGATGTGACGGACTTTCATGTCAGTCTGCATAACCTCCATGTCGAGAACTTGGTTGCCATACTTGTCGAACAACTCAGCATATGGTAAGTTGGCGGTCTCAGCTTTCACATCAGACTTGAATTCAGCCTCAAGCTTGTTGTCATCTGTAACAATATAGAGCAATCATTTGTATCTTGAAACATGAGTAAATATTCATCTTATCCCCAGGTCACAGTTCAACTGAGAGTAAATGTACTCTTCACAACATTAAATTTGGAACTTCTTCAGGCGAAACAGCCCCAATTTCAACTGGCATTCTGACAATGACTGACATAGCTACATTTAAGATATGACCCCGCTTTTATACGCTTATGTGCAAGAAATAAGCAACTATTAGAGTGCCAGTTAAACGGTAGTTAGTTTCTCAGTGAAATGGAAAACTTTAAACATTCGGATGTAAAATACTGATACTGATTTCTTTTTACATATTTGGCACAAAACCAGAGATAATTAATTAACACAGAGATTAAAGGATTAAAGCTGGAAAAATGCATTTTCTTAACTAAGGGTAGGGTAATTGGAAAATAACATTACCATATTTCATTGCGATTGTCTGCTCAGAGGTGGCATCCATGAGCTTGATTTCACTCTTGAGCTCCAATTCCAGTTCTTCTTCACGTTTCATGTTGGCTGTGACAGTGGCATCAGCGTTGATAGAGGGGATGAGAAGTTGGACTTGCAGCATACCTTCCTTCATGGCCATCAGCCTGAAAAATGATGTCAGTGAGTTATCATGGTATTGTTGATGAGGGTGACATCAATGTCTTTTCATGAGTATTTGTGGTTGATTTCTTACTTGGCGCGGCCAACGAGGGAGAGCTGAGGAATGTTCTTGTTTATCAGGTCAAGAGAGATGGAGTGAGTTCCTTTGCCCTTGGTGTTTCCATCAACAACACCCAGTCTGAGTCCAGCCTCCACATCAAAGTCAGGGATCTGGATGTCGGCTGTGATGACATTCTTTCTTCTGTTATATTTCACGAGTGCTGTAGCTTCAGTGGGCTCTGCACCTGTTGTTGACCAACCAATGGGTTAATATCACTTAATTCCACTTAACATCAGAGCTTTTTCACATTGATCTAGTGATAGAGCAGAGAGACTTTTCAATATATTACCTTCAGCCCTGAGAACAAACTTCACAGAGTCAACCTTCTGCCGGCCCTCTTCTCCTTCCCTCAGGAGCTCGTAGGCAATTGTGGCTGTGTACTCAGTGACTTCACCAGTGGGTTGGAGCTCCACGGCAAATCTATTCAGATAATTCAATAATTAGCCAATATTAGTAGGCAGTTTTTAAAAACATGATAATTTATTAGGCTTCGTGGTATAGAAAGATGACTCACTTGCTGTCTCCGGTTAAGGGGAAGTAGGGGGCTGTCTCCTGAGAGAAAGCATCAGTGTACTGCAGAGCAGTGCAGTATTTCATTCCAGCGAAGAAGGGAGTGCACTCACTGGCATCAACCTTGTCCATCACCATAGGGGGGATGGTCTTAACCTCTGATCCAGTCACTGCCACCAGGGTGTTTCTAAATGGTTAAATGTAGAACAGTTAGAATGAAACTTTGGCTGTTTTAATCTAAATTTTAAAACGTTTTTGGCCAAAGATATAATGCATAAATTGTTTACATGTGAATTATGAACAGGTCTATCTTTAACCTACTTAAACCTACTTATACCCTTTATACTTTGGGTCAGCTATCTTAACAGTTACATTACAACTAGAGGTGCACTTTCTGCCTGGTGCTTTTTTATTTAGGTTTTACTGAGACTCACGTGATTTGGATGAGCTTTGTAGGATTTTTTGGAGCAGGGATGGTCAGCTTGACATTGTTGGGCTCCATGGAGATCTTGGCACTGAGCCCACTCTCGTGGAAAAAGTTGGTGCGCATCTCTAATCCAGTGTTGACATATTCAGGGATGTGGGAGCCAATCTGAGCTGCAATCTCAATGCCAGCGGAGGGCATGAAGGTCACTTCACTCTGTGTAGACACAGAAAAAAATGAAGAGTGATGTTGTTGCTGTTTATCATATCATGTTGTTTGCGTTTAAACACATTTATGGATAATTACCATATCACGAGCAATCTGAAGTCCACCCTTGATGCCAGGGGTGAAAGTACCAGCCATCGCAATCCTGAGAGGCACACCAGTGGCAGTAGGCAGGAAGAATTCATTGTCCATGAAGATGTAGTGGGCAAAGATTGAGTTGTCAGCCTTGGTCATCAGAGCCTTCATGATCTGTGGCAAATAATGGGGATAAAAATAATCAATATAAATAAATAAAACTTGGACATTTATATTCTAAACAAGGTATTTATAAATGTATGCATAATGTCATTAGCACCAATGCATTTAAAAAAAATGCCCTTACATCAACTGGGAACATCTTGAGCATGCTGTCAATCATCATGGCAGCAGAGTAGGCCATCTCCTCCATTTCATTGGTCTTCAGATATCCAAGCTCATTTCCCAAAAGTCTCAGATAAACCATTGCTTCAGGAGACTGTGCTGCCTTCATTTCCCTCACAAGTTTGTTGAGGTTGCGTCCGATCTCCCTCATCAGGTTCTGGGAGGCCTAAAAATAGATGTGTACACTCAATTACACATTTTTACCATAGGGGAAATTTAATCATCACAATCAAAACTGTTTAGGTCATGTGTACAAAACAGACGTGTGGAAGTACCTGTCTCTTCATCCTGTCCTTCTTCAGAGCAGGGAGCATGTTCTGCAGGATCTCATTGACTCTGAGTGGCATGTTGTCAGACACAAAGGACATTGTCTTCATGACAGTGTCGGGGAAGAATCCGTTCACTCCAAACAGGGCGTCAACAGTTGGCTCAAATCCTTTGCCCTCCATACCCATCTGTAAAGGTGAAAAATATTCAACATTTAAGCTAACTGAAAAATTATTTTATTAAGTACAATTTGGATTTAAACAGCCCAGAATGTTTACCTCCATCATGTCAATGTCATAACCGAATGCCTTCAGAGTCATTTCAATCATGACCTCCTTGGGCAGGTAGCTGGTATCTTCAAAGATCATGTTTCCCTCAACAGATCCCATCTTGTAGTTGCGAGAGAACTTGGTGGGGTCCATGATGGGTCCGAGCTCATTACCCTGAAGGGCATCCCGGATCTTCTGTCTCAGCCTGTAGGAAAGGAAAAAATACTGGTATTGAATGCCTGATGGTGATTAAACTAGGACCACTACTTCTCACATAGTGAGAAACAGGCCTAATTAAAGGAATATACATACAAATCTGAGACAGTTTTTCACTTACTCTGCGGTCTCTGGCTCAGTTGAGGACAGAATGTTGGTAAGGTGGGAGATCACAAAGCTCTTGGCTTGTTTGTCCTGCTCATTGGGCAAGGCGTCAGCCAGCTGGGACAGTTCAGTGGGCAGTGGGTCCTTCATAAGCACCAGGTATGCGGCAACACGCTTTTGCATAGGGCTGGTGCCGTCCAAAAGCACCTGCATGAGAACCTCTCTTCCCTGTGACCAACAGACACAAATAAAATGAGTTAAGAGAAGAAATAATAATTCCAGTAATGTGTCACATCTTTAAAATAATTTGACTTGCCTCCTCTGGGACGGGAGTCAGCCTGAAGACCTGGATGGCGGCCTGTTGCACTTCGGGGGAAGCAGCAGGTTGGTTCACACACTGGATCACACCAGCTCTGAGTGCGGGGCCAGCAGCTGCCATAGCTGGAGCCATGTTTCCAATAACCTGCAATCAAAGGAAACATCAATATTCTGCTAATTGAAGTTGGCAGTAATTAAAATGTTGATCTTTAGGGAAAGTTACTCACTCTCAATGTCATGAAAGTGGTTTCCTTGTCTCCAGTACAGTCACCCAGCTGGGTGCCCATGAACTCGGCAACAGCGAAAATCTCAGGGATCATTTTACCCTCAGCTTTGTAAAACCTGTGGAAGAAAACAAAAAACTATATTTAGAAATCAAATATGCATAATGTGGATTTGGTCAAACAGGGAAAATGTTTGCTGCATCTGTATTCAGATTGAAAAATGTGTGGTTTATTTAACTCACCTCTTAACAACATTGCTCAGGGCAAACATGATGGCTTTGCTGGGCTTGTACTTGGCCATTTCCAGCATGTCATTGATCAGGAGGGCAGAAGGATTGGACACGAGTCCCAAAGCAAAAACACCAGCATCGACCTCAAGTGAAGAGGTGTCGAAAGTCCTGAGGATCTGCATGATGGCACTGCTGCACTCAGGGGTTCCGCACTGGGCCAGGACCTGGTAGGTCAGGACAGGGGACACTGCAAGAGCTTCAGGAACGGCAGGGCTCAGGGTCTCAGTCTTCATTGCACGGACAAGGTAGACAAGGACTTGGAAGAGGCGGGCCCTCTTTTCACCCTCGGTCTCAGGCAGAGCGGCCAGTTCTCTCAGGAGGGTCAGAGCTCCATCTTTGTCCTGGACAACACTCTTGTCCTCGACGGCGTCCATGTGAAGACCCTTGACGATGTCACCTGTGACACACAAGCAAATGGTTACAATGACATAATGATACCTTAAGTGAATCATTTTAAAACAATCAACTATAAATGAAAAGAATACAAAAGAATCAAAGGACTTACTGTGGTCAAAGACTCTTTCATTGTGAGGAGTAACCTGAATCAAAGTCAGTTCCTGCTTTCCAACATTGGTAACTCCATATTCTCCTCTGTAGGATAAAAAGATATGCTTAAAAATACTGTTGATCTCGACTATAAGACACATCAATGTATGCAGTGACATAACGGAGCATTTTATAGTCTAATACAAGGTTGGCCTTACTTGTGAGAGTAGGGAATGAGGATGTGGTTCTCTGTACAGGATCCAGAAGTCATGTGTTTCTTCTCATTGTCAAACTTGTAGTTGCAGGTCTGGCTGCTTCTGATCATCTGGGCAAGAGGGTAGTGCTGAAAGTGGACAAATAATCATATAAATGCAGTGGAACCGTGAAAGTTAAAGAGACAAATAGTTGTCCTGCATTTCCCAGATATCACATGACAATCTTCAGGTCAACTTAACCAATGTCTTGTTTTTCGTATTTTATAAAAAATATTCAGAAACATAAGCATTCTTCCTGTGAATCAGGGGGAATTCAGTAAAGTAAATAACCGTGTTTCAACTAGGGGGAAGTGTGGCCACTCGGAAACTCTCAGGCCACACCCTCTCAAAAGTTAGCCCCCAGAGGGATTTAGAGATGGTTTTCGCCATCGCTAACTGTACACAACATCAGCAGCTGGAAGCAGCATGGCTAATTATGCATAGCATCTCCTCTGATCATAACCATAGTGATTGTGAATTAACAGCATCACTAACTGTGCACAGAGTGTCTGGTGCTTGTTGTAAACAAACAGAGATCGCTAAATGAACACCTCCTGCAGCAGCACATACACACTGTACTGCTACAGAGCTAACTGTAGCTAACTGCTGCTAACGGCGGCTCTTCTTTACAAGCCGGCCTCTGGTTGTTAGCGGCTCGTTAAGAAGAGTAAGAAGGAGTCGCTGGATTTGTCTCCAGTCTCCAGCTTTCTTGAAAAATAGTTGCTAAGGGGGTCTGAAAAGTCGCTAAATTTAGCAACAAAGTGGCTAAGTTGGGAACACTGCTTCACCAGCTTTTACAAATGGCGTGTTGTTGTTAGTGATCTATCCAATCAGTAACCAGGCTGTTTTCAGGGGAGAAAAAAGGCCCTGCTCTTCTACAAGGACTAAAAAAATTCGGACAAAAGCCGGCTCAAGACTGCTCGTATTCAACTTAGGTTTGTTTCGGCGAGTGAGACCCGCCTCATTCCGGGTATTGCCCCGTAGTGGAAATAGCCCCAATGTGGTTAATATTAGAGCATACAAGTCTTAAATATTTGTCTGAAAATGTTTTGTGACGAGTGGAAAGCTTACCATGCCAGAGATGAGTGCCAGTGGGCTGGTGTAATCTCTCACTGGGACAAATTTGTCGCATCTGGACAGATCCCTTTCGATGGTGACGTCAGTTACAATGTCCTCTCTAGCGTTGACAGTGGAATAGGTCTTGCACTTGCCATGGATGGTGGGCTGAAATACGTGAAACACATTTTATAAAAACTCTAAATATCAGCATAGTAGACTTTGAAGGTGGCAATAATGTGTGCAGGTTGTTAAGAATATTCTTGATTAATGAATGTACCATGTTCTTGTTCTTGTCCTCTTCCACCAGAGGCACAGCCAGGGCGGAGACGATACCCCTCTTGATGTTCAGGATGGTTGTAGTCTCACCGTCTTCAGGGTACAGCTTGACATCGTACACACCCTCAACCACAACCTTCAGAGGATACCTAAAAGAAAATGTATGATATTTTACTCCAGTAACCTGATATGCTTGATGACGAACTTTATATGTAGTTTAAATGAAAGATATTCTACTTCATGGATTTTTTTATTGAGCAACTTACTTCTCCATCTCAGCAGCAAAGGCGT
This sequence comes from Centropristis striata, assembly GCF_030273125.1. Lineage (NCBI taxonomy): Eukaryota > Metazoa > Chordata > Actinopteri > Perciformes > Serranidae > Centropristis > Centropristis striata. The sequence continues at coordinate 1,331,164 of NC_081534.1, forward strand.
CGGAGCCGGCGGCGGGACCGAACACAGGGTTTCCCGCTGCGTCCATGTCGACCACCTCACTCAGGCTACAGCCGGTGGTGCGGATGATGTAACTACAAGTCTGAGGCACTTCAATTTCAACCTGTGAAAAAGGTAAGTTTTTTTTAAATCTCACTTTCCAAAGGGACTTAATTTGAAGAGTGAAAAACCTCTATTATGAAAGGTCTTTCTCGTACCTTGCAAGAGCCCTTGGGTCCGTTCTTGAGCTGTGAGGCTCCGTTGATGGCGTTCAGAGATTCAGCTTCATATTGGTATTCGTACTTGTGCAGGGTCTTGTATCTTTGGGCCACTAGAAGAGAAAAAAAAATACTTTAAGAAGGGATTTTGTACGTAAAAGTCATCTATTTACTTGCAATTTCACAAAGGGACTAAAGATGGAAATTAGCTGTTGGCTATAATCTTGCATATTTACATGTATATGTTCATTAATATGTATTGTCCCTGTTTTAAATAAAATAAACTCAAACTCAAACTCAATAAATGATTGTCAATAATTGTTGACAGCAAGTAGGCTTTTGTTACTTACATAGGCAGGTTGGTTCATCTTGGGCAACTATGAAAAAAAAAAGAATGTATTCTTTAGTAAATCTAATTCAATTAAAGACATGATGTTAAATAAAGGTAAAATATAGCACACTACACTCTTCTGTCATAATTATTATTGCAGCATGTCTCCACACATAAGTGGGGAATATTTCACTTTTTATGACAAACTCTTTGTTACTAGGTTTGAAAGCTGGAAGCATATATATAATTTACTTCTACAGCATTCTTTAATAAACTTCAGCTGCTTCTTTTGCAACTTAACCCCTTTCACATTTTTCAACAATTAATTCAAACATCAATACATTCAGCTCAATTAGGACCTTATTATTATTCTTATTACTTTATTATTATTGCTTTTACTTTTAGCATTCATATCTTTCCTCCTTTTAGAAACATTCACCAGTTTCTGCATTAATAATTTTAGCTAGAAACTCAAATTCAAACATGTTTCATGCATTTAGGGTGTAAATCCCATTAAAACATTTCAACAAGCAGACTATGATCTAGCTTACAGATTTAACTATGTGAGCCTGAAATATAGTAACCTTTGATTGCAGCTGGATCAAGCCAATCAAGATTTTTTTTTACTTATTCATTCTCATACTTTCAGCTTAAAATGCCATTGGAATCTTACAATATGTCACAGCTTTCATACAATATGGGCATTATTCATTTTTTTAAATCCTAATGATACCAAATAGATAAAATATTAAATATAGATAGAGATCAGAGCCAACAATGCAGTTTAGCATCAGTTTTCAGCTATTAAAAATCATCTACATCTCTCATACATTACTCATATTATTACATTTTTAAAGCCAGCAATTTCAGCACCAAGCATTCACAATGCAATTTTTTTTTTAGAAGTTGCCTTCTCTAGTTTCTAAAGTTTAGTTTCTTAAGATTTAAAAAAAAAAAAAAAGAATAGAATACAATTTAGGATTAAACAATTTGCAGCAATACAATAGGAGACTGTACACAAAATTGAAAATAACAATCATATTCTTAAACTACATACTGTGTTAAGTTAATGTTCAGAGCAAATGCTTTCTAAGAAGTACTTACAAGCCAAGGCAGTTGTGCTGATGAGCAGCAAAAGGCAGAGCTTTGAGTCCCCCATGTTGGGTTCGTTGAAGCTCTCTCCCTTGGTATTGGCGAGTACTCGGACGAGACTGATTTCTCAGCTTCAGCTCGGGGCTTTTATAGCAGCAGATGGGCTCTGTCAGGGGGCCGGGAGGCTCTGACGGTGCTTTGAACGCTCAAAGTCCAAACCCACCCTCCTGTGTGGAGGGACAAAGGCAAAAGGTACTCAAGGCTCAAAGCACACAAGCTTGCAAAACTGATCAATTCTGTTAAATCTTCAAATATCACCAGTTTAATTATTACCATCATCTTGCCAACCATCCTACCAACTGATCTTCTTTTTTTAACTTCTTAAGTGTCCTTGTTCTATTCTGTGTTTTTTTTCTATTGTTCTATTGTTTTTATTTATGCTACCTCAGTATTTTATTCTATTGCATTTTATTGTACTTGAATACCGGACTGCTGTGACAACTGAATTTCCCTTCGGGGATGAATAAAGTAATCTATCTGTCTATCTAAAATTTCCTCTGTTAACGGCACGGAAGTCGCATTTTATTTCATCTTAAATTATACGCACATAGGACTTCAGATGAGATATTTTAATTGAAGAATATAACAGCTTAGCCTTATCAGATACTGGTAGTTTTATAATACTGATTACTATGTCTAATATAATTCATATATTCATAAAAAGCAGTTGTATGGTCACCATGATTTTTCCCATTTCTCTGTGCTGTCCATTTTTGAATAAAGAGCAAAATAAGCCATTTATTTATATGACAATGAGTATATTTACTGTGATTTCCTGTCACTGTTACTATGATTTACGGGTTAGATATTAAGATGTTTCAGTTCACTGGATTCTTAGTGAGAAATAATTTGATATCAGATGGAGTAAGTTTTTGGTTGCATGGTTTCAAAGGTCTATATTCTTGCAGTAATTGACATTTCTTGAACTTCTGCTGTCAAAAAAATGCAAAGTCCGTACAGAAGGTAAGAGCTCCAGTGTGAATTGGGGCACTGATAAACACTCATTAGTGAACACTGAGTGATCAAGGCGTGCTCAAAACACAAAGTCCCTCTTGATGCGAAAAACTTGATAAACTTATCAGCTGCTTTATCTGTTGATAATCATTATCGACAAGAAAAGCAACACCACAAAGCATCATTTTCTTTGTGATGTACATTATTTGCTTGGTTGTTGCATTTTTATCTGCTTTTTACATAGATAGTGCTCATTAATACAAAAAGTGCTGCAGAGTTACTTTGAATTTAAAGAGGTAGTACATTTATTAAACATGATACAGCACACATAAGGACTATATGTTTTAAATAGAAATGTGGCTAATCATTACAGTGTAAGTAATTGTAGTTTACTTACAGAATCGTACCTTGTTACACAGTTAGATGCTTGTTGTTCTGCTTCCACTGCCACAAGCCCGAATGAAAACATGAAAACATTTACCAAACTTAGATGGGTTATGGGTGAGATGATGAACTTTGATCTACAAATACTCAAAGGTTCATGCAGAATTTGATTTGTTGTTTAAATTGGGACTGCAGTCTAGTTCCTGCCCTGCAAAGTCTAACTGCAGTAACTACATTTTTGGTCAAACTTAAGTTGTAACTAAATATGAACTCATTGATGTCTGTTTTATCTTTTGATAAAGTTTTAGATTTCAGTGTTGCTTTTTTTCAGAGAAATAATTATATAAAAAACAACAAAATCCAACTCAAAACCAAGCAGTTACCACGGTCTGCTTTGGATATATATACTAATTTAAACATAAAAATAATAGAAATTATGAGTTTATTTGATAGGGAAATTATTATCTAGATAGTGATGAAGTAAAAAAGTGAGATAAAATGATATTAAGATTAAAATATAACATTACTTTGTAATATTAAGTCTAAAATATGCAAATCTTTGAATAGAGTTGTTAAACACTTTTAAATACACTTATAACAAAATCAATTTGAAAATGTTTATTCACTGAAAACAAAATATAAAAGCTGAAAGAAGACGACAACATTGTTGTTACTGCTCTCTGTTTATCATTACTATTAGAACCTTTTACAGCAAAACCAGAGTACAGTAACAACGTTTTTGGGGTCAAAGGTCAAATAAATCATCATGATTTTTCAGCATTAAAATTACATCATCAATACATGTAGAAATAAGTGTCATATCACTGACCTACCTATAACACATTTGGCTTTAAAGCGGTTTTTCTCAGTTTTACCTTATGCATAGTTACTGCAGTTAGACTTTTTAGGGCAGTACAAACATACAGCATTATCTGGTTTCTAAACTATTTTCTCTTACACTACTGGTCAAAAGTTTTAGAACACACCAACTTTACCAGATTTTAATTGAAAATGATGCAGTTTAATGTCTCAGTGTACTCTGAAATTAATGCACATTTGCAACATTTAAAATTCTTTATTGAGCATGATAGTGTTTTGAAAGTAAAAAAAAGATTCAAAATGGCAAAAAAAGACACCAAAAGACACAAAATGACTGAAAAAAGACACAAAATGACCAAAAAAAGACACAAAATGACTTACAAAGACATGAAAAGAATTCAAAAATGGACAAAATAGCCCAAGACTCCATAGAGTTAAGTTGTTAACCCATTTCTTGTTCCCTGAAAAAGGCCTACTTGTATAATTCTGAAATGTACATTATTTTCCAGTTTTGGTTCAGCTTACCTTTTTTTATTTACCTCTGGCAGTTCACCACTTACCTTTGGACCCTTTCAAGCTGTTCATTTGACTTGAACTGCTTGAATTTCAATAAAAAACGTGATTTTATGTAATAACTTGGATGTATTAGTATGTGCCAAGTGCAGTTGAAATTGTTGGAATAATTTTTTTTCCTACATCGATCACATAACTCAATTGGAACATTGTGAAATGGTCTGTTGCAATATATCCCAATCAGGACCTTTTTTTTAGAGGTTTGTCAGATACTGACAGTGTTTGCACTGACAGACATGTACACAGATAGAGTCCAAAGGGGGCCTGAGCCTCTTTTGGCATTTAGCCGACATTTTAATCCTTCATGCATGAGTTCCATATATTTATATTCATGTAGATTTAGCTTTAAAAACAATATTTTTTGCTTAAAGTCAGTGGAAGATATCGGCTACAGTCCATTGAGCAATGCATCTCTATTCTCTCAGTGATCTCAAAGGATACTTTGAAGGAAAACGTCTAAAAATAATTGCCAGCACTCATTGAATTGGAACATTGAATCATACAGTGCATGCATCAGATCATTTAGCAGCATTCATCACTACATCACCTGCAACCTCACTTTACTTTAGTGCATAAAGTGTGAACAAAAGGGTCAGTCAAGTCAAGTCAAGTCAAACTTTATTTATAAAGCACATTTAAAACAACCGGGGTTGACCAAAGTGCTGTGCAGATATCACAGTTGCAGGAAATACGGTAAAAACTAAAAAACTAAAATACATAAACACAGTGCAACAATAGAATAAAATAAATTAAAAATATAACCAAATACATTAAAAATGTAAATGAAATTTTGTTTTTGCAAGATGTCCACTTAAACTTAACTTAACTTAAAAGCCAGGGAGAAAAAGTGTGTTTTTAAGGAGGATTTAAAAACTTCCAAAAGGAAGTCAAAGACACCAGGAGACAGTGAGCTGATCATATCAGTCCCTTATTTTCATCATGAGACATGAAGAAGTGGCGAATCGTCTCATCGTGCCCCTGATAGTGATTATAAACTCTGTGACCTGCATCACAGGAGACAGACATGTGCAGAGCAGCTCTAGGCACTCTTGCCTAATCAATCATTAGGCATAAAGTTCAACTTTATTTAATCCAAAGAGAACATCGATTTTATTATCTAAGTACTGTTCAACTTTCTTTCTTTCTTGCTGTTAAAATGTAGTTTGAAAAGTACATTTGGCATCCTGTCATTATTTTACAAAACCATATTATATAACCCATAAATGATTCAGATATTCTCTAAAATGTGTTCTACAGGAATCAACATCATTGTCTACCAGTATGTGTTTACTGAATAAGCATTGGTTTACCTGGGAGTCTCTTGAACATTTTAATTTAAAGAAAATAAATTGGTAAGATAGAAGAATCTTAACAGCTTTTTTTTTTTGGTAAAGGAATCACATTTTGAAGGATATCGTCAGATTATCGTTATCGGAAAATTTAAAAAATAATAGAGATTCTTTTTTTTGCCCATATCGCCCACCCCTACCTCAGATGTGCACAAACAATGGTCTTTCTACACACAAAAGATATAGCTTGATCAAGAAGCATTATTCATCAATGGTGAATTTCTTTCAAATTTCACCAACTTTGTTACAGAATATATTTGTTTGCGTCCCCTTAACAAAAACTTTTTAATTTGCTGGAAGGTTTCCTGCAGGGTTTTTCTATAACTGGTTGCTAAGGTTGCATTTTACACGTGCATTATGCTATTGCAACAAGATTTTGGGGACAAATGCACAAATATACTTCATGCTATTCTGCAAAATTTTATGGCATTTGACTTTAAGGCAGGGGTCTCAAACTCAAATTACCTGGGGGCCGCAAAGACACGAAATGACGAAAAAATACATAGAATTACCAAAAAAGACACAAAATGACCCAAAAAAGACACAAAATGACCAAAAAACCCTACAAAATTGGAAAAAAGACACAAAACGATTTAAAAAAAGACACAAAATGACCCAGAAAAGACACAGAATTACCAAAAAACCCCACAAAATTAGAAAAAAAGACACAAAATGACCAAAAAACCCCACAAAATTATAAAAAAAAGACACAAAATGATTTAAAAAAGACACAAAATGACCAAAGAAAGACACAGAATTACCAAAAAAAGACACAAAATTATTAAAAAAGACACAAATGCCAAAAAAAGACACACAAAATTACCAAAATAAGTAATTAAAGGGACCTTCCACATTAAACTTTCATATCAAGGTGGGGGCCACAAAATATCGTCTTGAGGGCCGCAATTGGCCCGCGGGCCGCGAGTTTGAGACCTCTGCTTTAAGGCAATGTTGCAAAAATATGATATATTTAATGACTGTAGTTTGAAAAGTACATTTGGCATCCTGACAGTGCATGATCAAGCTGCATGATAACATTAACTTGTGACAGTTTGAGATAGAGACCGTATTGGCTGAATGCTTTGCTTGTCTTCTTAATCACGTTTCCCAACCCCTCACTATAGATTTTTGTGCTGAGTACTATGCTAAAGTTGCAAACACCAGCTCTGTCATCACATAAGCTTTGAGTGCTTTAACCAAGATTATCAAAAATGATCAAGTGGGCCAAAGATCACTTTGACTGCTGACGTCTTCTACATCTGTAGCCCTTTAATTCACAAACAAAAAATATATTTTGAATGTCACACGGTAAAAGAAAACTGTTGTTTTTAAAAAAAAAAAAACGTTTAAAAAAACCGCAGCTGGTTGCCAGAACTTTACTGTAATAAATACGGTGCAACTTTTTCAAAATTGCATTCAAAATTGCCATTTTATTCCATATTTTGCCGTAAAAATAAAGTATTTCCATCAAAAGAAATGCTATTCTGCCATATGATTGACAAGAAAATACTTAATAATAAATGCTGCATGAATTAAAGATTTTACCATTAAATATTACAGTATATTTCTGTTAGAGATATGGTGTTTAGTACATTTAACAGTGACAAAAAGTATTTTTACAAAAAATAAATGCAAAAATGACGACTTGTATATATATTACAGTATATTTTTGCTACAAACACGGTGCCAGTGAATTTTACAGTGGAGTAATGCATTTTTTTTTTATGTAAAAAATTCTGTTTTGGCTGATATATACATTTAATTATATATACATTTTACATTTGTTTCATTGTTACTGAAACCGAATTAACCCATTTATCATTTTACGGTCTTTTATTGTCATGGTTTAGCAGTTTTTCACTATAAAATCGACATTTTTTACAGTGTATATTCAAATTGTAAGAAAATGCTTTTATTTTGAAAAGGTGTCGTCCAGTGTGAAACGGGTGCTTTCATTTTGAAAGGTAGTGACAGGAAATAACAGGTAGAACGGTTAAATGAAAAAACGAACGGTAAATAATAACGAGTGCGTCGTAATTCATATAAAGTTTATATAAAGTATCAAAAGGCTTCTATAGTGGCTGACTGACAGGACACAAGGTTTGTTAAAGTTTATTTTATTCTGTCATATATATTAGTGGCTATATTTGTTGTCTTAACTATAGTAAAAGTGCTTGTTTGCTCTAGTGCTAATGCTAATGTTTGCTATTTTTTTTCAAAATAAAAGCACTGACTACTAATATCTTTGTGAAAACATTTTCATTGCCACTATAAATTCATGGTAGCATAAATAAGGTATATTCCTTGGTGGATAAGGCAAAAGCTTGATTCTTCCTTATTTATTCTATTGGAATATTACAAAATTGGGCTCTGTATTAAATGGTAAATGGACTGCACTTATAATTAATGAATCCTATCTAAAAAACATAAAATGTTACGCAGATGATGCACTATTGTACCTAACTCCAAACGGTTACAATGTTCGTCATGGTTCAAGAAAGGTTTAACAAAAAAGGTTAAAGGCACATGTCAAAATTTCTTTCAAATTTCACCAACTTTGTTATAGAATATATTTGTTATTTGCGTCCCCTTAATAAAAACTTTTTAAGGTTTCCTGCATGGTTTTTCTATAACTGGTTGCCATAGTCTGGTGAGGCCCATTTTACACAAGTAGAGCTGCAACAATTATTCGATTAATTAAGGAAAAACTCAAAACTAGGCTCGATGTTGGCAAAATTTTTGAGGTTAAGATTGGAGCTGCAATAATTATTCGATTAATCGAACAATAACTGATTATTAAATTAATCGTCAACTTTTTTGATAATCAAATAATTTGTTTGAGCAGTTTTTTAAAGACAATAAGTCCAAATTCTGTGATTTCAGCTTCTTCAATGTGAATATTTCTGGTTTCTTTGTTCCTTTATGACATTAAACTGAATATCTCTTTGGTTTGTGGACAAAACAAGAGATTTGAGGACGTCATCTTGTGGTTTGGAAACACTGATTGATATTTTTCATTTTATTGGCAAAACAACTAATCGATTAATCGTTTAAATAATCTACGGATTAATCGATAATGAAAATAATCATTAGTTGCAGCCCTAGTCTGAAGTGCATTTTGTTGTTGCAACAAGATTTTGGGGACAAATGTACAAATACACTCCATGCTATTCTGCAAAATTTTATGGCATTTGACTTTCAGGTAATGTTGCAAAAACATAGATTTAATGATAGATTTAATGACTGTAACTCAGTTTTCATGGGTCCGTCTCACTTAAAAAGATGCATGACTCATTATTCTACAAAACCATATTATATAACCCATAAATGATTCAGATATTCTCTAAAATGTATTCTACAAAAATCAACATCATTGTCTACTAGTATGTGTTTACTGAATAAGCATTGATTAACATGCATTTCTGCATTTCATACCCATTTAATGTGTCTGCATTGAAGTTTACCTGGGAGTCTCTTGAACACTTAAATTTAAAGAAAATAAACTGGCAAGATAAAAGAATTTTAACAGCTTTTTTTTGGTAAAGAAATCACATTTTGAAGGATATCGATACAAAAATCAACATTATTGTCTGCCAGTATGTGTTTACTGAATAAGCATTGGTTAGCATGCATTTCTGCATTTCATTCTCAGAAAATACAGTCTTTTAGCACAAAAATATTAACGAGCAACCCTGTTGAATGCATAATACAGTTTGCAATATATTCACCTACAGTTTACTGACCCACAGTATTAGTCAATCTGGTTGGGCAAACATTAGCTGAAAGTCCAGACACAATGAAGTCATGCACATGGTATCGCTGTGTCATAAAGCACCATGTTCACTCAAAGTGATATTGTTCCTTAGCTTTATCTGGAACTGAGAGATAGTACCTGAGACCAAACATGATAAAACTTCACTGATGTAATTGTTCTATGAAGACAGATCAAAGTTTATCACGTAGCTCACAGCATAGAGAATACATGCATCACACATACGTGCAGAAAAGGTGCACGTGTGCAGGAATCCTTAAATTCCCATGTTCAAATATTAAGAAAGTTTGAGGACCAATAAGTCAGAGAAATTATGCTGCAATTTTAACTACTTAATTGAAATGAAACTAATTTATATAAACATATCTGCACATGAAGGATTTCTTTGGCTCTCTGCAGGTAAACAGTCTGTGCAGAATTAGAATTTTGGATTAGAGTACCTTACGTTGCACAGGTATTTATGTCATTTTTTCCACCCCTTTTACCAAAATATTTTTGTAGAGATACAAAAAAGAAAGCCCTAAATATAGTACACCCTGTGCATGAATGTGCACATAAATCAGTGGTGAGGATACATGTCTTAAAAAGTATAATCTGAAGTGTCATGGTTTATCTAGCTTTATTTATGAAGCATGCCTGTGCATAGCAAAGCTAATTCTAATCTGCTCAGCCGTTTTTGAGTTGGTCACATGTAGACAAACAGACATTTAGCCTTGTTGGCAGAGATAATAAAGGGACAGCATTCTGTGCAAATGACCAAAATATCAATACTTTAAAGCTCTCCTCAGGAATGAGAACTGTTGTTGACTGAATTGTTCACAGCAGTTCAACAACTACATTTTAGCACCTTTCCTACACTGTAAAAAATGTAGATTTTACATTGAAAAACTGCTAAACCATGACAATAAAGACCGTAAAATGATAAATGAGTTAATTCAGTTTCAGTAACAATGAAACACTGTAAATGTATACTACTGGTCAAAAGTTTTAGAACACATCAACTTTTCCAGAATTTAATTGAAAATAATGCAGTTTAATGTCTCAGTGTACTCTGAAATTAATGCACATTTGCAACATTTAAAAGTCTTTATTGAGCATGATAGTGTTTTGAAAGTAAAAAAAAGATTCAAAATCACATTTTATGTTGGACTAAAGGACTAAAAAAAGACACAAAATGACCAAAAAAAGACACAAAAAGACAAAAAAAAGACACCAAAAGACACAAAATGACAAAAAAAGACACAAAATGACCAAAAAAGACACAAAATGACTTTCAAAGACATGAAAAGAATTCAAAAATGGACAAAATAGCCCAAGACTCCATAGAGTTAAGTTGTTAACCCATTTCTTGTTCCCTGAAAAAGGCCTACTTGTATAATTCTGAAATGTACATTATCTTTCAGCCAAAACAGTATTTTTTTACATAAAACATTACTCAACATTACTCCACTGTAAAATACACTGGGACCATGTTTGTAGCAAAAATATACTTTAATATATATACAAGCCATCATTTTTGCATTTATTTTTTGTAAAAATACTTTTTCTCACTGTTAAATGTACTAAACACCATATCTCTAACAGAAATATACTGTAATAGTTAATGGTAAAATCTTTAATGCATGCAGCATTTATAAAGTATTTTTGGTAACACTTTACAATAACCATCATTTATAGATGGTAAATAGACCATTTATAAATGGTAAACAGATAGTTTATTAATGTTTAATAATCATTTATAAACCGTATATAGGCCATTTAGAATGGTGAATAGAAAATGTAATAATGTTGAACTATAGTTTATAAATGCCAAATAGATTACTTTACCATAAACAAACATAATTATTAGTTTATTAATAGCTTTACACTCATTATAACATTTTTAACACCATATTAAGTATGTAAATGATTTCAAAATGATTCGTATACCTTTAAGAAATTGCTTGAAAACATTTAAAGATTAAATATGTATAGAATTTTGTAAATGGTTAATAATAATTGGTTTATAAACCATCTATAAACATCACTTAGATGGTTATTGTAAAGTGTTACCGTATTTTCTTGTCAATTATATGGCAGAACAGTGTTTCTTTTGATGGAAAAACTTTTTATTTTTTATGGTAAAATATGGACTAAAATGGAAATCTTAAACGGGAAATCAACAGTGCTAATATCATTTTACCGTAGTATTTTTTTAAAAAGTTGCACCGTATTTATTATGGTAAAGTTCTGGCAACCACAGCTGCCGTTTTTTTACAGTGTAGATAAAAAAGCTCTTTCCTAATGCCTGCAATACACACAATAAGCACTCCATCTGTACAGAACATGCAGTAAATTGTGCTGTACATCATATACATTGGCGTCCTTCCAAAAGACATATATCAATACACATTGTGGTTGGACTTTGAGTGGTAAAATGTGTTGGATTTAACCTTTGTTCTACTGTATGTCTGAAGACCTCACTGACTTCATGCTGCCACAGTCAAAGCATTGCTGATACATGGATGAAGTATTGAGGATATGTCAGGCAAATATATAGTTGTGATTTTATCTTTTTTTATGTTTTGGTATGGTATACACTACCGGTCAAAAGTTTTAGAACACACCAACTTTTCCAGAATTTAATTGAAAATGATGCAGTTTAATGTCTCAGTGTACTCTGAAATTAATGCACATTTGCAACATTTAAAATTCTTTATTGAGCATGATAGTGTTTTGAAAGTAAAAAAAGATTCAAAATCACATTTTATGTTGGACTAAAGGACTAAAAAAAGACACAAAATGACCAAACAAAGACACAAAATGACAAAAAAAGACAAAATGACCAAAAAAAGACACAAAATGACCAAAAAAGACAAAATGACCAAAAAAAGACACAAAATGACCAAAAAAAAAGACAAAATGACAAAAAAAGACAAAATGACCAAAAAAGACACAAAATGACCAAAAAAAAAAGACAAAATGACTAAAAAAAAGACACAAAATGACCAAAAAAGACAAAATGACCAATAAAAAGACAAAATGACAAAAAAAGACACAAAATGACAAAAAAAAAGACACAAAAAGACACAAAAAGACACAAAATGACTAAAAAAAGACACAAAATGACAAAAAAAGACACCAAAATGACAAAAAAAGACACAAAATGACTAAAAAAAGAAACAAAATGACCAAAAAAAGACACAAAATGACCAAAAAAGACACCAAAAGACACAAAATGACTAAAAAAAAGACACAAAATGACTTACAAACCCATGAAAAGAATTCAAAAATGGACAAAATAGCCCAAGACTCCATAGAGTTAAGTTGTTAACCCATTTCTTGTTCCCTGAAAAAGGCCTACTTGTATAATTCTGAAATGTACATTATTTTCCAGTTTTGGTTAAGCTTACCTTTTTTTATTTACCTCTGGCAGTTCACCACTTACCTTTGGACCCTTTCAAGCTGTTCATTTGACTTGAACTGCTTGAATTTCAATAAAAAAATGGAAAAATTGGGGTGTTCTAAAACTTTTGACCGGTAGTGTATATATACACAAGATATGATATAATATGATATAATATTATTATACTAACACAGGAAAATAAAATTCACCCTGAGAGGTAAGATAAATACCTTTTACACAACATGGCAGCCATTTATGGACTATTATACTAAATATAATCCCATGAAAAATTAACAACTGTAAATTTTAGAACACTTGACATCCTCCAAGTTGTATTATTACTATTTAAATCTCTATCTTTTATTTTTAAACCTTATTAATATTGTAAAATATTATTAATTTTTTTTTCCTGCTATCATTCTGTTCTTTCGTGTTGATTTCAAGCATAAATTAACATGTATCTTCTTCATTTTTGTATGTTAACGAAAGAAGAAAAACCCAATGAAGACAAGTTGAAAAATTTATTTGTAAACCTTATTAATATTGTTTTAAATATTTGATTTGACTCCACCTTGGTTTTTTTAAGTTTTTAATTTTATTTTTTTAATTTTTCTGCTATCATTCTGTTCTTTCGTGTTGACTTCAAGCATAAATTTTTCTTCGTCTTTATTTTTGTATGTTAACGAAAGAAGAAAAACCCAATAAAAAGAAGTTGAAAAATGTATTTGTAAACCTTATTAATATTGTTTTAAATATTTGATTTGACTCCACCTAGGTTTTTTTTTATTTTTTTATTTAAATTTTTCTGCTTTCATTCTGTTCTTTTTGTTGATTTCAAGCATAAATTAACATCTATCTTCTTTATTTTTGTATGTTAACGAAAGAAGAAAAACCCAATAAAGAGAAGTTGAAAAATGTATTTGTAAACCTTATTAATATTGTTTTGATATTTGATTTGACTCCACCTAGGTTTTTTATTTTTTTTATTTTAATTTTATTTTTTTTCTGCTATCATTCTGTTCTTTCGTGTTGATTTCAAGCATAAATTATTCTTCTTCTTCTTTATTTTTGTATGTTAACGAAAGAAGAAAAACCCAATGAAGATAAGTTGAAAAATGTATTTGTAAACCTTATTAATATTGTTTTGATATTTGATTTGACTCCACCTAGGTTTTTTATTTTTTTTATTTTAATTTTATTTTTTTTCTGCTATCATTCTGTTCTTTCGTGTTGATTTCAAGCATAAATTCTTCTTCTTCTTCTTTATTTTTGTATGTTTTTTTTTATTTTTATTTTTTTATTAATTTAGACAAAACACAACACAAACCACCAATGAACAAACAGAGAAAAACAAGAACAAAACAAAAAACACAACAACAACAAAATCACAAAACCAACCCAAATAAATAAGTAAAACCACAATAATAAACAAGAACCTTAACACATCAAAACTAAAACAAGACACAAACATACATCAAACATAATTACCACATAAAACACACAGTATATCAGTAAACTTGATAACCTAAGAAAAAATAAAAAAAGGGTTAAGTTAAATTTAAACATTTAAATATTTTTGTATGTTAACGAAAGAAGAAAAACCCAATAAAGAGAAGTTGAAATATAGGCATTTTTTAGAAGTTATTTTTGTGTGATGTGCAGTAATATACAGTGATATGTTCAAGTCATGCTGTCTACGTATGGAAACTTCTAGGAAAGTCTACTCAGCATTGCCACTATCAACACAGTGCAATAAAAACTAGTGCAAATATGATAAGTATGCTGCAGGTTTTACAGCACATGGAGCTTATCAGTATATCAGTGAGTCCACATGATTCTCCTGTCTGCAGCTTTATCAGGTCCTTTCAGTCACAAAAAGAACTTGCACATGTTTAGAAGTTCATAATCAATAATTTAGAAATCATTTTCATCACCAAACTAGATTATTACCAAGATGACAGTCACAGAAATGTCTAAAATGCAAAATGTTTACTGTCGGCTGCAGACAGTGGTGAAATGTAACTAAGTACATTTACTCAAGTACTGTACTTAAGTAAAAATTTCTGGTACTTGTACTTTACTTGAGTATTTCCACATATGTAACTTTATACTTCTACTCCACTACATTTTAGAGGCAAATATTGTACTTTTTACTCCACTACATTTAGCTGACAGCTTTAGTTACTTTTCAGGTCAAGATTTAACATAAAAACATGATCAATTTAAAGTGAATATGCATGTTTATAAATTAAACCACATAAAAGTATATTAAATAGTTAAAATATGCCCTACCTGGACAACAGTAAAATGCTACTTACTTAAATGCATCAGTGCAAATAATTTAGTAATATGTTTAGAACATATAAAAGAATCTGAGTGCTTCATTCTGAATAACGAGTACTTTTACTTTTGATACTTTAAGTGCATTTTGATGCTGATACTTTTGTACTTTTACTTCAGTGAGTTTTGAATGCAGGACTTTTACTTGTAGTGGAGTCATTTCACAGTGTGGTAGTAGTACTTTTACTTAAGTAAAGGAGCTGAATACTTGACACAGATTGAAAATTAACAAGTTATTCTGCCTTAATATCAAGTTAACCCTGATTTCAGTCCAACATGTTCCCTTAATATTGACAGACGGAGCATTGCCCCTCACTCTGTTTAATGTAAAGACAGATAAATCAATATTTGAGGAGTGTCTGCTGCTTGTAGCTAATCATGTGAAAGGTTAGAGGAACATGTGTGCCGTCGAGGAAGAACAGAAGTTCAACAAGTTTTTAAAAAAAAAGAAATGTCTCACCATTTTGCAACACGTGTGAACTTGAACAGTTAATCTAATCTTCCCACATCAGGACAGTATGAAACGCTGCTGGCTCCATTACAACACAGCAACCTGCTACTGTATATAAGACTAACTCAGACTGAAGGAGAAAGACCCATGATGGTCTAAAGCAGTGGTTCTCAACCCAATTGGGGTCTCGAGATGATTTCTGGGGGTCGCCAAATCATTTTGGAAGTCAGCTCTGTCTCCACTGTGTTAAAGTGTTCATGTGTTTTAGTCTTTTTGGTCATTTATTATCCTTTTTTTTTGTCATTTTGTGTCTTTTTATAGTAATTTCGTGTCTTTTTTTGTCATTTTGTGTCTTTTTTTGGGCCATTTTGTGTCTTTTTTGGTCACTTTGTGTCTTTTTTTGATGATTTTGTGTCATTTTGTGGTCAATTTGATTCTTTTTTGGGTAATTTTGTGTCTTTTTGGTAATTTTGTGTCTTTTTTGGTCACTTTGTGTCTTTTTTGGTCACTTTGTGTCTTTTTTTGATCATTTTGTGTCTTTTTTGGTCACTTTGTGTCTTTTTTTGATCATTTTGTGTCATTTTGTGGTCAATTTGATTCTTTTTTGGGTAATTTTGTGTCTTTTTTTTTCATTTTTGTTTTCTTTTTTTGGGCTATTTTGTGTCTTTTTTTGTCATTTTTGTTTCTTTTTTTGGGCCATTTTGTGTCTTTTTTGGTTATTTCGTGTCTTTTTTTGGTCATTTTGTGTCTTTTTTTGTCATTTTTTTTTTTTTTTTGGGCCATTTTGTGTCTTTTTTGGTTATTTCGTGTCTTTTTTTGGACCATTTTGTGTCTTTTTTTGGTCATTTTGTGTCTTTTTTGGTCATTTTGTGTCATTTTGTGGTCAATTTGATTCTTTTTTGGGTAATTTTGTGTCTTTTCTGACAAATGCCAAAGTAGCATGTTATAACTTTACAAGGAGTCTCTGGCTTGAAACTGACTGTTTTTAGTTGTTGTCTGCTTCATTATTTGTCCAAAATACGTCGTATCAACTTAAATGTCCCCAAGCCACCTGAGTGGAAAACATACTCTATGTCCACATGAATAAAAATAAATAAATAAATTATAAATTATTAAAAAAGACACAAAATTGCTAAAAAAACAAAAAAAGACACAAAATTACTAAGAAAAAAGACACAGAATTATTTTAAAAAATACACAAAATTATTTTAAAAAGACACAAAATTACAAAAAAGACACAAAAAATGACCAAAAAATACACAGAATTACCAAAAAAGAAACATAATATATTATAGCTATTAGACCTGAATTGTGGTTATGTGGTTTAACTAATCTTTGAGTTTGTGTATGCATGAAGATATCTTTGTGGATAAAAGCGTGATATGTTCTTTTAGTTGCAACATGTCCTACTAAAAACAAACGGTGAGATAAATGACACAACATGGCACCACTGCATCCAAACATGGAATACTCTCTAGTTATTGGCTGGAAGAAGACTGTGGCTGTAAACACCCCTACGACAAACAGCAGGCCTGCCTGGTGGTCCAGTAAAGCCCACCCATCAGCTGTGCTCAGGCTGCAGGACAGACCTGGCTACCAGCAGGCTGGAGGCTGGCAGCGCCCTCTACTGGAGCATTGTGTTACTGCAGGACAGCACAGTCCTTGAGGATCCATTCAAAAAAAGAGTACATGAGTATAGATCAGGGGTCTCAAACTCAAATTACCTGGGGGCCGCTGAAGGCAGTATCAAAATGACCAAAAGAAGACACAAAATTACTAAGAAAGACACAAAATTGCCAAAAAAAGACACAAAATTACCAAAAAAAGACACAAAATTACAAAAAAGACACAAAATGACCAAAAAATACACAGAATTACCAAAAAAGACACAAAATTATTTAAAAAATACACAAAATTATTTTAAAAAGACACAAAATGACCAAAAAATACACAGAATTACCAAAAAAGAAACAAAATTATATATATATATATATATATATATATATATATATATATATATATATATATATATATATATATATATATATAAGACGCAAAATTACAAAAAAGACACAAAATGACAGGGTAAAAAAACTAAATTATGTGAAAAAGAAACAAAATGACCAAAGACAGAATTACCAAAAAAGACACAAAATTATTAAAAAAGACACAAAATTGGCAAAAAAGACATAAAATTACTAAAAAAGACACAAAATTATTTTTAAAAAGACACAAATTTACCAAAAAAAAGACACAGAATTACCAAAAAAGACACAAAATGACCAAAAAAGACACAAAATTATTTTTAAAAATGCACAAAGTTATTTTAAAAAGACACAAAATTACTTAAAAAAGGAACAAAAGTACCAAAAAAGATTTCCACACACAACACAGTAAAGTGCCATTCATATAAAACTCACATTAAACTTTCATATCAAGGTGGGGGCCACAAAATATCCTCACGAGGGCCACAATTTATAATATATAATTTAAATTTATTTTCTGGATTAGTGCAGCAACCTGGTGCCACTGCTAATGTATAAGATTTAAAATATAAAAGTATCTCCATGTTACTTGTAACATAAAACAATTTTCATCACCTCAATTTAATTGGCACTTTCCTGGTGAGCATTTAATTCTGGAGAAGACAAAATAGATTGTACAACGGTGCCTCTTCAGGAGGAAAAATGTAACTGTATGTAACTAAAATAAATATAATACATATTAATTCTAATTATTATTATTATATAATTAGAATTATTTATATGTGTATATTATTATAAGATATCATGTATAATAATATATAAAAATGTAAATGCCATGCCCATCTTTCTAATTGTTTCCCAAAACATTATTCATCACATCATAAGCTTGAATATGGTTAATATTGTTTTTTATATATATTTTTAGTACATTTATAGAGTAAAAAAATATATTATTATTATTATTTTTTTTTATCATTTATTCATTTATTTATGGGTCATGGGTCAAAAATGACTCATTCATCCAAATTTGATTTAAAATTAAATGACCTAATACTATAATAATACTAATTTGTTTCAAATAGTTACTTTAGCAGTAAGAGGGACCAAACACTCATATATTTAATATATTTAGCATGTTTATGTATCATTTTGTCACACATACAGTGGATCTGGAAGGTTTTCAGAGCGCTTTTTCCACATTTTGTTATATTACAGCCTTATTCCAAAATTGAGTGAATTAATTATTCTCCATTATGAAAATTTTGACCCATGTTGTGCATTAGAAACGTAGTGATACAAAAAGGGTTTTTACTCAAAAAGTAAGAAACAAAAACCAAAAATTTGATTTTGATTGAGAATTTATTTGAACACAAAATAAAAGATGAACAATAAAAAACAAACGAACAACAATAAATACAAGACAACAACACAAAATGAAACAACAACAAGACTCAACACTTATTTGTGTTCAAAAGGAGTCAAAGCTTATTAAACCCCTTCTCCCTATGTTAATTTACTATATTCAGTTATATAACAACAATAATATTTATATACACTACTGGTCAAAAGTTTTAGAACACACCAACTTTTCCAGAATTTAATTGAAAATGATGCAGTTTAATGTCTCAGTGTACTCTGAAATTAATGCACATTTGCAACATTTAAAATTCTTTATTGAGCATGATAGTGTTTTGAAAGTAAAAAAAAGATTCAAAATCACATTTTATGTTGGACTAAAGGACTAAAAAAAGACACAAAATGACCAAAAAAAGACACAAAATGACTAAAAAAAGACACAAAATGACCCAAAAAAGACACAAAATGACTAAAAAAAGACACAAAATGACCAAAAAAAGACACATCGGTAAGAAGAGATTACAAAGAAGAAGTAAACACATAAGTACACATACACCACAACACACAAAAAAAGAAAAATAGTAATATACATTTTAAAAATAAAACGCCAACAATAACAATAAGTAGGATGTGTGATGATTGATAACAAGCTGATTGAGGAAAACCTGGAAGACTGAATGATGAAATTAATTCATAGCAAAGATATAGAACATAAAAACTCAGTCAGGTCACTTAGACCAGCTGTTCTCAACCTTGGGGTCCCGACCCCAATTGGGGTCGCGAGATGATTTCTGGGGGTCGCCAAATCATTTTGGAAGTCAGCTCTGTCTCCACTGTGTTAAAGTGTTCATGTGTTAATGTGTTTTAGTCTTTTTGGTCACTTTGTGTCTTTTTTGGTCATGGTGTGTCTTTTTTTGGTCATTTTGTCTCTTTTTTGGTCTTTTTATGTCTTTTTTTGATCATTTTGTGTCTTTTTTGGTCATTTTTGGTCATTTTGTTTCCTTTTTTTGGCCATTTTGTTTCTTTTTTGTGTCATTTTGTGTCTTTTCTCGTCATTTTGTGTGTTTTTTGGTCATTTTGTTTCCTTTTTTTGGTCATTTTGTGTCTTTTTTGGTCATTTTGTGTCTTATTTTGTCAATTTGTGTCTTTTTTTTGGTCATTTTGTTTCTTTTTTGTGTCATTTTGTGTCTTTTTTTGTCATTTTGTGTCTTTTCTTGGTCATTTTGTGTCTTTTCTTGGTCATTTTGTTTCCTTTTTTTGGTCATTTTGTTTCTTTTTTGGGTGATCTGAACTGTGCATGTGAGATTGTGTTCAGTGAGCGGGGGTCGTGGACAACATGCATGTTAAATTTGGGGTCGCGACTCACAAAGCTTGAGAACTACTGACTTAGACCATGTTGTGCATCAAAGGGTTAAGTTACAAACTGGCAATAGCAACAAAAGCAACCTCAGACTAGTTTATCAGTGCCTCAAACCCCCCACCGTCTGTATTGTACTCACTCTTAGGTCAAGATAAACACTCCATGTGCTTATAGAAACAGGTGTCAGGCTTCAGGAAGACACACACGCACACACACATACACACACAGTTAATTATTTATCCACTTACTGAAATGCTGACATACACACCGCCCTGCCTGCAGTGTCACTTTAGCCTACACAAGAGAGGTTACTGTCATAGTTACTGATGGACCAGTCTACGTCTCCACACAAGCTGAGGGAAAGATGAAATTAGGTTATAACTTTATCCTTATGTCATGTTTAAATTATGTAATACCACTGCTTTCTAGTGCAGCTTGTAGCACAACAACAGAGTGGTGGAATAAATACGTTTAATTATCATAACACATGCTGGTGTTTATAGGTTTTAATTAAAAAAAAAACAACTACTCCAACACTTTCTGTACTTGTTTGATTGTTGAGAATGAGAAATGAGAAAATAAGAATGAACATTACAAAAGAACTAAATATGACAAACCCTAGTAAGGGCAGCATTTATATAGAAAGAAAGACAAAAATTGAGCTATATCGATATCCATAAGAATAAGGAAACAGCAGTGAAGACAGTCTAGATCAGTAGTTCTCAACCTTTTTGAGTCACGACCTCCAATTTAACATGCATGTTGTCCGCGACCCCCGCTCACTGAACACAATCTCACACGCACAGTTCAGATCATACAAAAAAGAAACAAAATGACCAAAAAAGGGAAACAAAATGACCAAAAAAGACACAAAATAACCAAAAAAAGACACAAAATGACCAAAAAAAGACACAAAATAACCAAAAAAGACACAAAATGACCAAAAAAAGACACAAAATAACCAAAAAAGACACAAAATGACCAAGAAAAGACACAAAATGACCAAAAAAGACACAAAATGACCAAAAAAAGACACAAAATGACCCAATAAAGACACAAAATGACCAAAAAAAGAAACAAATTGACCAAAAAAGACACAAAATGACCAAAAAAAAGACACAAAATGACCCAAAAAAGAAACAAAATGACCAAAAAAGACACAAAATTACCACAAAAAGGAGACAAAATGACCAAAAAAGACACAAAGTTATCAAAAAGAGACACAAAATGACCAGAAAAGACACAAAATGACCAAAAAAAAACCCCTTAAATTATCAAAAAGAGACAAAATGACCAAAAAAATACACAAAATGACCAAAAAAAGGTAGGAGGTAGTGCAAATTTATGATGATTTGCAGGTTTTGCAAGTGTAAGATAAAGTAATAAAAAAGTAAAAGCAGTGCAAAAATATTGATTGCTACGGATAATATCAAAAGTATATGCTAACACATGCATAGTGCAGCTTGTACCACAACAATAGAGTGGTGGATTAAATACATTTATTTATCATAACACATGCTGATGCTGGTGTTTATAGGTTGTAATTAAAAAAAAGACTGTCCACCAAGGAGGTATGATATTAACACTTCTCCAACACTTTCTGTACTTGCTTGATTGTTTCTTATAAATAAGAATATACCAAAAAAAATCTTGTCATGCTTATTTTAGAGTAGTTTTATCTAAATCTGATCACACAATTGCTCTTTTTAACGGGGTTCTGCATTTTTAAAAAAGTATGTTTGGTGCAGTTGCAGAGTACTTCTCCTAGCTTGTATATTTTCCCTCAAATGTGAACCGTTTATTTTAGATATTGTGCTAATAATAGTCTCCAGTGATAATTTTCCACAGGACGCTGCTGCGACTGTTTCTACGATGGAAGCAGCGAGTGTGGACGGTTCCATTCACGGAGCGCGGGGGGGAGTTTCCAAGTACAACAAGTCGACAAATCGTTATAAAAAACATTTTACACAACGAGTACATTTATTTGTGACACGCATTGGGGTTAGCTTCGAGTTAAAAACCGTGTTTATTTCACTGGTATCGAAACGGAGTTTGTTTAATCGCTTTTAAACAGAACAGAAACCCCTTTAGTTGTGAGTTGGGCGGGTCGGATGAAAACCGAGCTGTGTGCCACATCTTCCACTAGATGATAAAGCCGCTACACGGGAACTGGAGGCAGGAGCCACTAAATAAGAAGATAGCGTTAAAATAACAGCAACAGAAAGGCTTTTACCGCTCTAACTTTATTTTATTTTTTCTCCGAGAGTTCTTAAGGCATCTTAAATGAGTCTGGTGTTGTATTTTTGACAGAGTTTCATCAGCAGGAGGTGTGAGGTCAGGATACTGTAAGTTAACGTGAAGTGAGAAAGTGCCTTTAACTGAACTTTACGACCGGAAGTCTCATAAAGTGACTCCAGAAATAGGTAAGTTTACACCACTTTATTAAAAAAAAAGACTACTTAAAGCTGCTTTAATGTCCAGTCTGCCACAGTGCTTATAGTCTCATGGTCTGCTATGTCACTTTCCCCCAGACAGAAGAGGGTGTAGTAAGGGCTACACCCAGAATAACAGCCTGCTACATCACACCTACACTACACAGCATGGGGAAAAAAGTCCTTTAAAGACTAAAAAAATACATTTTAATCGATGCAAGTAGCTTGGAACACACTGTAAACAAATACTGAATAGCTGGAGTTGATTTTCATCTAGACTCAAATCCTCAAATCTCTTGTTTTGTCCACAAACCAAAGAGATATTCAGTTTATTGTCATAAAGGAACAAAGAAACCAGAAATATTCACATAGAAGAAGCTGAAATCAAAGGATTTTGACTTATTGTCTTAAAAAAAACAATTATTTGATTATCAAAATAGTTGACGATTAATTTAATGATCGATTATTGTTCGATTAATTGTTGCAGCTCTGCATTTTAATCAATGCAAGTAGCTTGAAACACACTGTAAACAAATACTGAATAGCTGGAATTGATTTTCATCTAGACTATGTATTTAGTTAGGTTTGAAATCATCATTATTAAGGATATTATCCTGTATTAGTAAGCTATATATCACGATATGGCAAATGAATGCACATACAACAACAGATAGATGGAGGAAAGATAGATACTTTATTGATCCTGAGGGAAAATTAAATACATATGACACATAGGGCTGGGCGATATGGACCAAAAGTCATATCCCAATATATTTAGGTTTTCGAAAATACATTTTAATCAATGCAAGTAGCTTGAAACACACTGTAAACAAATACTGGATAGCTGGAATTGATTTTCATCTAGACTCAAATCCTCAAATCTCTTGTTTTGTCCACAAACCAAAGAGATATTCAGTTTATTGTCATAAAGGAACAAAGAAACCAGAAATATTCACATTGAAGAAGCTGAAATCAAAGGATTTTGACTTATTGTCTTATAAAAAACAATTATTTGATTATCAAAATAGTTGACGATTAATTTAATGATCGATTATTGTTCGATTAATTGTTGCAGCTCTGCATTTTAATCAATGCAAGTAGCTTGAAACACACTGTAAACAAATACTGAATAGCTGGAATAGATTTTCATCTATTGGGTTAGGTTTGAAATCATCATTATTAAGGATATTATCCTGTATCAGTAAGCTATATATCACAATATGGCAAATGTATGCACCACATACAACAACAGATAGATGGAGGGAAGATAGATATTTTATTGATCCTGAGGGAAAATTAAATACATATGACACATAGGGCTGGGCGATATGGACCAAAAGTCATATCCAGATATATTTAGGCAAAATATTGATATACGATTTTAGGGCTGGGGGATATATCAATATAAAAATATATATTGATATATTTTTAAATGTGATATGGAATTAGACCATATCACATATATTGATATAGTTCAATGTTTTTTCTTTCTTTATATATAAATTCTGCCCTTACTAGGGTTTGTCATACTTGGTTATTTTGTAATGTTCATTATTTTTTCTCATATAAATAAAGGTACTTCTGTTGTTATAGTATTTATGTTTACTTACATAAAAGGTTTCAATAAAACTACTTGTGACATGTCATATTTGCCTTTGACTGAACATTTGCTCTCACTTTGCGATAAAAACATCAGAATATATATCGTATATATCGATATTCAGCCTAAATATATCGGGATATGACTTTTGGTCCATATCGCCCAGCCCTATACGATTTATATCCTGATATTTTTATCGCAAAGTGAGAGCAAATGTTCAGTCAAAGTCAAAGTCAAATATGACATGTCACAAGTAGTTTTATTAAACTTGTTTATTTAAGTGAACATAAATACTGTATAACAACAGGAGAACCTTTTTAAAAAAAAGCTCCATAAACTGCACATTTAAATAAAAAAACATATCTTGAATAAAAATAGGCTATGAAATAAAATAGGCCAATCTTTTGCTGAAATAAATTTATTTATATGAGAAAATAATAATGAACATTACAAAAGAACTAAATATGACAAACCCTAGTAAGAGCAGCATTCATATATAAAGAAAGAAAAAAAATTGAGCTATATCGATATATGCGATATGGTCTAATTCCACATCACATTTTAAAATACATTGATATATCTTTTATAACGATATATCGCCCAGCCCTAAGTACAGGTTTTGCAAGTGTAACATAAATTAGAGTAATAAAAAAGTAAAAGCAGTGCAACAATATTGATTACTATGGAAAATATCAAGTATAAATAAGTGATTCAGAGCAATTATCGCACTGTTGGACTAGGGTTTTATATGTGTAAAACATACTTAAACAACAATTTATTAAAATAATTAGTGTTTTTGTATGTTTTTTTTCTTGATTTGTCTGGTTGTGATGTGTATAGGTAATTTATTCTCAGATGTGTCTCTTGCAAAAAAGATCTTGACTTCATTCAAGATTTACAATTAACCAGCTATGTTTGGTCATTTTTAATCACAGCTTGCAGCGATTTTATGATATGATAAACAAAAATATATTAATAACTTTAGAATTCTGCTGAAATTCTATAAATAATTAAATAATAAATAAAATTATTGCTCAGAAAAAGAAATGGTGTGAAGACTTAGTACCGATAAACAAATCTTGCAACACCTACAAAACTAAGGCTGCACAGAAAAAAAGTATTTTAATTTAAATTAAATTTTAATTATGCTACATTTTTTTCTCAATAAATTGTTTGGTATATAGTCAAAGTCCACTTTAAATGTCTTGTTTATTCAGTCCAAACCCCAAAGATGTTAAGTTTGATGTGATATGAAACAGAGAAAATCAGAAAATCTCCATATTTGAGAGGCTAAAAACATCATATTCTGCTTAAATATTTGGCAATATTTTTTCTGTTGAACGACTAATCAGCTCTATGAAGCTTCGCCAGGCTTCATAGAGCCTACTCAAAGACAATCCATCTCTTGAAACCTGTGCCATAATTATGCTTGCCAGCCCACTAATTTCAACTACTAATTCACACTATTGTTCCTACTTTTATTTTATCTCACACTTCATACTTAATATAAGGGAGCAAAGCCAACATGTGAAGAGTGTGTCCAAAATTAAATAAGCCCACGCACCAGTTGAAATAACCAACATTCTTACAACCTCGCTGCTAAAATATAAATAAAAATATAGATATTTGCAGTCGTGAGACGGTTGAGCAATGCATATTAAAAAAAATTATATTATAAATATATATTATATAATATAATATATATATTATATATATATATATCTTATAATATATATTATAAAAAAATAATAATAATAAAATAAAAATAAAAAGTCTTTCCTGCCACATGCCATCACACTGTACAATAACAAATAGCCTGGTTCATTACATACCGTCATTATGCACTTTATGTGTTTTTTATGCACTTTATATGTTTTTT